>NC_042621.1:240694141-240994141 GCF_901001135.1 Rhinatrema bivittatum | reverse complement strand
CCCCACATTGTCTAGAGCTTCCAGCAAGGATAAGAAGTCTTCAGTAGTTTCTGAGTTTGGGTCATCAACTTGGCTATTGAAGACACCGAATATGAGTGCTTTGGGGTGCTCAAGTATTATTTCAGACATTATCGGTAGGAGTTCCTAGAGAGCCCCATTGTTGTGTCATGGTGGGCAGTAAACCAGGAAGAGCCATGGGGTCTCCTTCCCTATATAGACTTTTGCAGTTTATTTCTGGAAAGGTTTTCTAGTTATTTTTTTATTGTTTCCTTTTCTATTGAGACTTATATCCCACCTTATTGAACCAAATGATCTTACAAAGAAATAAAATTCACTTAAATCATAAATACAATTCACTTAAATCATAAATACAATTCATATAAATCAGCAAATACAATTTCTCGCCACTACCACTGCCTACTCACATCCTGCTTCCTCATCCCTTTGCTCCCGTGCATGCACACATGCTTCTGTCCAAGCATGTTAAACAATAGCACTGATAAGTGTTCATATAGTGGGTTAAAATAGGCTGTATTTCTGGTTTCCACCCTGTAATACCTGCCTGTGCCCTCTTCCAGGCACTGGGGCAACCTCTCTTTCCCAGTAGATAGAGAGAAGAGAGAGAATGACTGCACTTACTCCAACGTCAAGAAATGAGATATTTTCCACATCTCTCTCATTGGTCTGGAAAACACAAATGAGAAAACACCTATGAGGTAAATATAACACCTTTGTCCATCCTTTCAGCACTCAGAAAGACTCTGAAGTTTATTGCTGGCATCAGTACAGCTGTATATTATCAGAGTCTTTGAGACATAGTTTCGAAACACTTCTGAAAGCAGTTTTAAGATGCATACCATGTGCTAAAATCATCTGCAGGTAAAATCTTGCAGTATCAGCACCAGTTCCTTGATATAATTTGCACAGCAATATAGTTCCGTTTTAAAATCAAATATTGGAAGACTGCCGCACCGTAGAGGAAATTTGATGAGCTTGTACTACAACAAACCAATATGTATGTAAGAATATAGGAGAAAGATGGAAATACAGACAAGAACCTACGACAGTGAATTTTCCAAGGGGTTTCTTACATAAAAGTAGCATGTACTCAAATATATGCTATTTTATAAATATCACGACTAAGTGCATAAATTTGATTTTGCACATATATTTTACCAGGAAAAGAAAGGGTGGATTAGAGGCATTCTGGGGCAGGGTTAGGAAGTACATGTGATGGCTCCTATATTATAAGAGAGATATGCATATACATTATCAAACCTATTTGTATAATTTTACATCTGCTAATTGACTTGTGGAAGCAAAATTTGATTTATAGAACTTGTCTACAGGGAGGTGTGGGGGAACAGATGGAGGTTCAGGGTGAAATGCTAGAGAATCTAGGGGAACTGGAGAAGGACTGGGGGAACTGGTGGAGATATTGGCAAACTGGCGATCCCAAGAATGCAAAAAGGTATTTTCAAAATGGTATACTTGCAGCCATTATAAAATACCTGCCTCTGCATTTAATTCTGAATGTGTAAAATATACTTGCATAGGTTTATAAAATGAGAAGAGAAAGTAAGCTTTTTTCTTGCTTTGGAAATATCTGCATGGACTGAAACATACTCACATACTAGAGATGTGAATCGTGTCCTCGATCGTCTTAACGATCGATTTCGGCTGGGAGGGGGAGGGAATCGTATTGTTGCCGTTTGGGGGGGGTAAAATATCGTGATATATCGTTAAAATCGTTAAAACCCGTTAAAACCCACCCGACCCTTTAAATTAAATCCCCCACCCTCCCGAACCCCTCCCAAATGACTTAAATTACCTGGTGGTCCAGCGGCGGTCCGGAACGGCAGCGGTCCGGAACGGGCTCCTGCTACTGAATCTTGTTGTCTTCGGCCGGCGCCATTTTCCAAAATGGCGCCGAAAAATGGCGGCGGTCATAGACCAACAGGATTCGACGGCAGGAGGTCCTTACGGACCCCCGCTGGACTTTTGGCAAGTCTTGTGGGGGTCAGGAGGCCCCCCCCCAAGCTGGCCAAAAGTTCCTGGAGGTCCAGCGGGGGTCAGGGAGCGATTTCCTGCCACGAATCGTTTTCCGTACGGAAAATGGCGCCGGCAGGAGATCGACTGCAGGAGGTCGTTCAGCGAGGCGCCAGAACCCTCGCTGAACGACCTCCTGCAGTTGATCTCCTGCCGGCGCCATTTTCCGTACGGAAAACGATTTGCGGCGGGAAATCGCTCCCTGACCCCCGCTGGACCTCCAGGAACTTTTGGCCAGCTTGGGGGGGGCCTCCTGACCCCCACAAGACTTGCCAAAAGTCCAGCGGGGGTCCGGAAGGACCTCCTGCCGTCGAATCCTGTTGGTCTATGGCCGCCGCCATTTTTCGGCGCCATTTTGGAAAATGGCGCCGGCCGAAGACAACAAGATTCAGTAGCAGGAGCCCGTTCCGGACCGCTGCCGTTCCGGACCCCCAGGTAATTTGTCATTTGGGGGGGGGGGTTCGGGAGGGTGGGGGATTGAAGGAGGTAGGATTTGGCAAGGAAATGTTTAAGTTATTTGGGGGGGGGGTTCGGGAGGGTGGGGGATTTAATTTAAAGGGTCGGGGATGGGTTTTAGCGGGTTTTAGTGTGCCGGCTCACGATTCTAACGATTTATAACGATAAATCGTTAGAATCTCTATTGTATTGTGTTTCATAACGGTTTAAGACGATATTAAAATTATCGGACGATAATTTTAATCGTCCTAAAACGATTCACATCCCTATCACATACTTTTAGAGTAAAAATGTATGGTTTTACAAACTGAGCAGCTTCCACCCTACAGTTTATAAAATATTAGCTTTAAACTCTGCATCTTCCTGATGTGTACCAATGCTGTATCACCGATGGGTTTGAAAGTTAGGCTCATTAAGTGTGAACTTCCCCAACTCCTTGCCTGTGGTATCAGATTAGGTTCTTCAGATAGGCTATGGGTTCTGGGTACTCAAAACAAGTAGATGGGGATAGGCAGCTACCAGAGTTCCCGTAAAAGAAGTATGTTCCAGGCTGAAAACAACTAAATATCTATCATAAAAATAAAATGAAAACAATCAGCTACAAATTCATTAGCAAAAGAAATTCTGCAATCCAGCTAGGTTCTAAACATAAAAATGAAGCATGAAATAAAAAGTGAGGGTTTGACTGTAATTAATTTGGTGGATTGAACTAACCCAAAATTCTTCCCATGTTAGAAGTTAGTCTCATAGGAAAGGTAAAATTCAAAGGCTTTTCTAAAACTGCCGCTCAATATGTGGATAAACCTGTATGCATATGTCCTGTATTTATCTGGATATATTTTGATTTTTTTGGTTAAGTTTAAAAAAACCTACTTATTTAGCTAAATAATATATCTGGATAAGTGTTAAAATGCTACTTATCCGGCTATGTTGAAAATACATGCTGGGTTGTTTTAAGTGTATTTTGTATAATATGGGCCTGATTTTCAAAATCAGTTACATGCTTAAAAATGGGTTTTACATGTGGAAATGCACTTTATGCATGTAAGTGGGCTTTTGAAAATTGCTACTATATATAACATTGAATTGTCCATAGGATTTACCTGCATAAGTGTGCTTTACGCAGGTAAATGGCTTTTGAAAATTATTACAATAGTAGTCATATTTACATGTGTAAACTGTTTTGAAAATTACCCCCTATGCGCACATTTGCACATACTGGGCCTGATTTTAAAAAGCATTTACACACTTAGGGCCTGATTTAAAAAAAAATTTACTCAAGTAAAACAGGGTTTTACTCGAGTAAATGCACTTTACTTGAGTAAGTGGGCTTTTGAAAATTGCTATAATATATGCCATTGAATTGTGCATAGGATTTACTTGTGTAAGTGCACTTTACTCCAGTAAATGGCTTTTGGAAATTGCTACAATAGTAGTTACATTTACATGCGTAACTCCTTTTGAAAATTACCCCCTTAAAGTTAGGTTTTACACCTGATTTTAAAAAGCATTTACACACTTAGGGCCTGATTTAAAAAAAAATTTACTCAAGTAAAACAGGGTTTTACTCGAGTAAATGCACTTTACTTGAGTAAGTGGGCTTTTGAAAATTGCTACAATACATGCCATTGAATTGTCCATAGGATTTACTTACGTAAGTGCTCTTTACATGGGTAAAAGTCTTTTGAAAATTGCTACAATAGTAGTTACATTTGCATGTGTAAATCCTTTTGAAAATTACCCCCACTGTACATAATGGGGCGGATTTTAAAAGGAGCGCGAATAGCCTACTTTTGTTTGCGCTCCAGGCGCAAACAAAAGTACGCTGGATTTTAGTAGATACGTGCGGAGCCGCGCGTATCTGCTAAAAACCTGGATCGGCGCGCGCAAGGCTATGGATTTTGTATAGCCGGCGCGCGCCGAGCCGCGCAGCCTACCCCCGTTCCCTCCAAGGCCGCTCCGAAATCGGAGCGGCCTCGGAGGGAACTTTCCTTTGCCCTCCCCTCACCTTCCCCTCCCTTCCCCTACCTAACCCACCCGCCCGGCCCTGTCTAAACACCCCCCTTACCTTTGTCGGGGGATTTACGCCTCCCAGAGGGAGGCGTAAATCCCCGCGCGTCAGCGGGCCTCCTGCACGCTGGGACGCGACCTGGGGGCGGGTCCGGAGGGCGCGGCCATGCCCCCGGGCCGCCCCGGGCCGTAACCACGCCTCCGGGTCCACCCCCGAAACGCTCCCGGCACGCCCCCTAAATGCCTCGCGGTTCGGGCCCGCCCCCCGACACGCCCCCCTCGGAGAACCCCGGGACTTACGCGAGTCCTGGGGCTCTGCGCGCGCCAGTGAGCCTATGTAAAATAGGCTCGCCGGTAGGCCTATGTAAAATAGGCTCACCGGCGAGCAGGGCTCTGAAAATCCGCCCCAATAGGTGCAACTGCATAAGTACACCTATCTACATGCGGTCATCAGTGCACCCACACATTTATTAAAGAGATCCTCTAAAGGCCTGATTTTCAAAAGCATTTGCACACATAAAACTGGGTTTTACCCATGTACGTGCATTTCACCCGTGTAATTGTGGGCTTTTGAAAATTGCTACAATAGTAGCAATGTATAATAATACATTGAAATATACATAGGATTTATTCACATAAGTGCACTTTACACACATAAATGGGCTTTGAAAATTGCTGCATTTATTAGAGTAAAACTGGGTTTTACTTGAGTAAATGCACTTTACCTGTGTAAGTGGTCTTTTGAAAATTGCTACAATACATGCCATTGAATTGTTCATAGGATTTACTCATGTAAAATCACTTTACTCGAGTAAATGGCTTTTAAAAATTGCTACAATAGTAGTTATATTTATGAGGTAGACCTTTAAAAAGTATGGGGCGGATTTTAAGAGCCCTGCTCGCCTAAATCTGCCCAAATCCGGGCGGATTTAGGCGAGCAGGGCCCTGCGCGCCGGTGAGCCTATTTTACATAGGCCTACCGGCGCGAGCAGAGCCCCGGGACTCACGTAAGTCCCGGGGTTTTCGGAGGGCGGCGTGTCGGGGGGCAGGACCGAGCGCAGCGCCGTTTTGGGGGCGTGTCGGGAGCGTTTCGAGGGCGGGTCTGGGGGCATGGTTACGACCCGGGGCGGTCCGGGGGCGTGGCCGCGCCCTCCGGACCCGCCCCCAGGTCTCGTCCTGGCGCGCTAGCGGCCCGCTGGCACGCGGGGATTTATGCCTCCCGGAGGGAGGCGTAAATCCCCCGACAAAGGTAAGGATGGGGTTTAGACAGGGCTGGGCGGGTGGGTTAGGTAGGGGAAGGGAGGGGAAGGTGAGGGGAGGGCAAAAGAAAGTTCCCTCCGAGGCCGCTCCGATTTCGGAGCAGCCTTGGAGGGAACGGGGGTAGGCTGCGCGGCTCGGCGCGCACCGGCTATACGTAATTGATAGCCTTGCGCGCGCCGATACAGGATTTTAGCGGATACGCGCGGCTCCGCGCGTATCTACTAAAATCCCGCGTACTTTTGCTTGCGCCTGATGCGCCAGCAAAAGTACGCCTATTCGCGCGGTCTGAAAATCTACCCCTATGCGCGCGCGTACTTTTGTTCACGCAACCGGTGCAAACAAAAGTACGCCAGATTTTATAAGATACACACGTATCTTATAAAATCCAGGGTCGGCGTGTGCAAGGCTGTGTAAAATCGGCAGCCTGCGCACGCCGAGCCGCGGGGCCTACCTCCGTTCACTCTGCGTCCCCCCACCTTCTCCTCCCTTCCCCTATCTAACCCACCCCCCAGCCCTACCTAAATCCCCCCCTACCTTTGCTGTACAAGTTATGCCTGCTTGAGGCAGGCATAACTTGTGCGCGACGCCTCAGCATCCCCCAGCACAGGCCGCAGTGCCGGGGGACTCGGGACTGCCCTCCCTTTGGTACTGACCTCGGCTTGCTACTTGACCCGTCTGCCTGCCTGCCTCCTGACTCCAGTCTGTTCCTCGACCTGCCTGCCTACTGCCTGCCTCCTGACTCCAGTCTGTTCCTCGACCTGCCTGCCTACTGCCTGCTGCCTGCCTTCTGACTCCAGTCTGTTCCTTGACTCACCTGCCTGCTGCCTGCCTCTTGAACTCAGCCTGCCTGTGACCTTGTCTGACCTCCGGCACCTGACCTCTGCTTTGTTGACCATTCTTCGGTCTGACTCCTGGACGTTGACCTCTGCCTGTTTGACCTTGTCTCTAGATTCTGGCTCTTTCCTAGCCTTGTTATCACCTACGCTATTCTGGTCCTCTTTGTTCTACCTGACCTCCAATCTGGAACCTGACCGCGCTCCCCTCCTGTCTGTGTGCATGCTGAACTTCCACTCTCCCAGGAGACCCTGCGAGACCCACCTAAGTCCAAGCGGCCTGGGTCCCTATGGGCTCCTCCCGGGGGGGACCTCGGGCTTCCAGTGGTGAAGCTCTTCCTAGCCTCTGTCTCCGTCCGTGCTCCACCCCCTGGGGGCAGTTGCCTCCTGGTCCCTACCAGGAGGCAGATCTCCACTGCCAGAGGACAAGGGTCCACCCCCGAGCGCAACAGTTTTATACAGATTTGTACAGTAGACAAATTCTCATACATCTTGTTCTCAACCTCAAGAAGTTCTGACCTCATATGGAGTTTATACAATGCAGATCTAGGACATTTCCCATTTCAAACTGCCATATTAAATATATTCAAATTCTGGTGCTCCTCAGTAAAAATATTTCAGAATCTTTCTCCTGCCAGAAACTTTGTGAAATAACATGAAAATCTGCCTGGAGCTTTTTAGAGATTGGCCAATTTAAAAAATGCAAATTATACATAATTAAATAAATGTGGATTTACTCCAGAAATGTAAGCACATCCCAAAAGAGACCAATTTTCTTCATTTTTTGGTTATGACAGACATCTCATCTTGGTTTCCTTAACTCTATAGAGATCTATGGCAGTACTGTTGCTGTCCACTATGCATTATGACCTGTCAGTAGGTGGGCAGCACAGGAAACCATACATACTTCAGAATTACAACATAAACATAGGTGGGGTGGATAACCTGGACCGTTTAATCTGTATGACCACCTGCAGATATAAAATCACCAGGTGGTCAATGACACTCTTTTTCAATCTGTTGGATGTTGCTGACTTTGGCGGTCTTACTATTTGGTTGGGCCACAATTCCACTTGTAAACACAGACTACCTCAAATAAGACAGCACATGTTTCTCACTTAGATGAGCAAATAGCTGATTGTTGGAGAAATAAAAGGAAGAATGATAGATGCCCATCATCTAAAACAATCCATCAAATCAGCAATGATGTCCATGAGCTATATTTATACAAGCCATCACAACTGCAAGTGCTTCAAGCAAAAGTAAACATTGTCTTCTTGTCTAAGATTACTTAGTCAGAAAATAAGGAAAAGATATGAAGATTAAGAACATAAGAATATGCCATACTGGGTCAGACCAAGGGTCCATCAAGCCCAGCATCCTGTTTCCAACAGTGGCCAATCCAGGCCATAAGAACCTGGCAAGTACCCAAAACCTAAGTCTATTTCATGTTACTGATGCCAGCAATAGCAGTGGCTATTTTCTAAGTCAACTTAATTAATTGCAGGTAATGGACTTCTCCTCCAAGAACTTATCCAATCCTTTTTTAAACACAGCTATACTAACTGCACTAACCACATCCTCTGGCAACAAATTCCAGAGTTTAATTGTGCATGAGTAATAAAGAACTTTCTCCAATTAGTTTTAAATGTGCCACATGCTAACTTCATGGAGTGCCCCCTAGTCTTTCTATTATTCGAAAGAGTAAAAAACCGATTGCCAAAGATTAGCTTGTGTAGAGCACATCACAACAATGATGTTATGCAAAGAATGCCTTATGTTAAGAAATTTGGAAATGCTGGCTTCTTTACCAAGATTTCCCTGCCAAGGTTAGGGGAAAGGGGGTTGATCTTTGCTCGATAAACTATGCTGAGAAAAGACCTAATAAATTGTTTGACGTTTCGAATTAAGTGAAAGCAGTTTCATCATTTTCAAAATTGCTGCTGCATAATACTGTTAAGTTAAAGACATCAAAAAAGTACTTTAAAACAGTATGTTTTTGTTTAATATGTTTATGTTTAATAGACAGTTTCTTCCCAACTAATTTATTTATTTTATTTATTTATTTATTGGTTTTTATATACCGCCGCTCATCAAAGATATCACGTCGGTGTACATAGAACAAAAATACGCAGTTGCGTGTACATATAACAGTATAATAATAGCTGAATTCCACAATACATTAAAACAGTAGAATACGGTATCAAGAACAACTTATTAACTTATTATTATTAACAACTTATTATTATTAACTAATGCTTTTCTCAATGATTTCTGATTATCCATACTGCAGAAAGACTCACTACTTATAAATATACTTGTAGTCCAGGGTTGTAGGGATGTATACAAATACAGAACAATTCGATTTGCTACATTAAAACCCTCTCAGAAAGATTTTTTTACATGTTATTTGTTGTAATTGTAAGCATTTTGTTGTTTCTCAGGTTTGTGATGCGTGCAATGAGCAGGATGCTCTGTACAGCTGTTTCATATATTACATTAACATAAGACAGAGGAAAATTGATTATATGATGTTATCCAGGCATGATGAATATACCAAACAGGCAGATGACATTACAGACTTAAAAAAAAATAGTACTATATTAAAAAAATCCTGAAAAGCAATAATAATTGAGATATTTTATTTTGGAGGCAATTTTCAAAAATGCCCACTCTGGACTGAATTTTCAAAAGGATTTACATGCATGAATGGGCACATAACTCATGCACATTCATGTACACACTTACTCTTTATGTGCACAAAAAAGAGGCATTCCAGGTGATGGATGTTGCGCCGGGAGGTGGACCCTTGGCCTAGTGCAGGATTGGTAGGCTCTCTGGTCGGACCCAGAGAGCGCCTGCCACCAGGAGGCGGAGCACAAGAGGACACAGACGCTAGCTGGAGGTACACCACTAGCAACCCAGGGTTCCCTCAGGTTGAGCCCTCAGTTACCCGGGCCGCCTGGACTTATGTGGGCCTCGCAGGATCTCCTTGAGAGAAAGTTCAGGGTGTGCTCACCACGATCAAGGGTACATGGTCAATGTTCAGGCTAGAAGTCCAGGGTGCCAGAGAAGGCCAAAAAAGAGTCTCTGAAAGTATGGCAAGGATCAAGGCCAGAGTCAAGGTAGTGTTCTCAGCCAAAGCAGGAGTCAATACCAGTGGTCAGTTCGTGGATAGTCAGCCAAAGCAGAGGTCAGGTTCCAGGGTTCAGTCCGTGGGTAGTCAGCCAAAGCAGAGATTCCAGGCAGCAGTCAGACATGGTCAGTGGTCAGGCAGAGGTCAGTTCCAGACAGCTTGCAGACATGGTCAGTGATCAGGCAGAGGTCGGTTCCAGGCAGCGTGTAGACGTGGTCGAGGAAACAGACAAAGGTCAAATCCAGGCAGTGATCAACATAGTCAAGAACAGGCAGAGGTCAGTACCGAGAAGAGAGTCCGAGAGGTACTACTTGGGGAGATGAAGGAACAGGAGTACATAGGAACAGAAGGTCGCTGGGACAGGACTGGAATGAGATTGGAACAGGACTGGAACAAGGATGGTACGAGACTGGAACAAATACTGGAAATGCAGAGGCAAACTAGAAATCACAGTGTGATCGACCCGATTGCCAAGGCAAGGAAGTGCAGGTAGGCACTTCCTTTTAAGCAGCGTTCAATCAGGGCATGCCACAGAGCTGGGATCCACCCCTGGCCCTTTAAGGAGCCGGGCGGTCCGCAAGTGCATGCCTAGGGGTGGGGTCAATGCCACGAAGGATACTGAGCCCTGCCGTGAGGCCTGGCTGGAAGTGGAAGGTCCAGCAACCGCCACCACGAGATGCCAAGGCCTAGCTTCGCATGCCACTGAAGCAGGGGAGGATGACCCGGGACCCATGGAGGACTTGATGAGGTGAGCAGGCCCGGGCATGGGCTGAGCATGGATGGGACGTGCAACAATGGAGCTGGGCCAGGGAAATCATTTATATGTGTAATGCTGATTTTCAGAAGTATGTGCATATATTTACATGCACACCTTTATACCTGCTCTAGAGCAGATGTAAATATATGCACAGAATTTATGCTCACACTTCTAAAATCTGCTTTGAAACCCCTAAATCTGCTTTAAAAATGTGGGCTAAAGTATACAAACACTTTTATTTGCATGCTTTAGACCTATACACACAGTTATTTGGCATGAAGCCTTGTGGCCTTGTCAATAAATCGTGACAAAGAGTGCCCAGGAGGGAGAATAAAATACCACAAGAGGCAGGAAAAAACCCAAAGAAGCAATAGAGGGTCAAAATAGCAGAAAGAGTAGCATGAAAACCCTTAAAGCATCATCGAGGCCCCCGGAGGATTAAAGCCTGACAGGGACCCCGTAGGCACCACGCGCCGGCAGCACGCACCAAAGGGGCACAACAAAGGGGCATGCCCCTTTGTACGCCCCTTCGTACACACCTGAGAAACCGAGGAAGCAAATACAACAATACAACATGTCGACCAACTTTCAACATGGATAAGGAAAACAAACTACCACTTGAATATCCAATCTCCATCTGCATGAACAAAGGTAAATACGAGAATAATTACTTTAGGAACAATACCAGGGAGAGATAAAAAAAGACAATGAAATACTCTCGCAATAATCTGATACAGATAAAAAAGGACCCTATTTCTATTTCCAAAACTTCTGCAATAAACAAACTAATGTTAACTTTCATCTTAGTAAATGCACATTCAGTAGCAAAGAAATTCCCAATCATCACGGATTTACTATATGACAAAAAAACAAACTTTATTGCAATAATGGAATCATGGCTAAAAAAAACAGACATAGTTTTAAAAAATCAAATAGCACATAAAAATTACGAAGTATTTTCAATCCCCAGAATAAATAAACGCAGAGGAGGTCTCTTACTAATTATTGAAAAAACCTTTAAATGTAAACCCATCCACATAACACCGCCCCAAAATCATGAAATTGCCATTTTTGATACTAACAATTTACCTTATCTACTACCCACCAAGCCTTCTAGAATTAAATATATCCCCACTAATTGAGTTCCTTACCACACACTTAAACATCTCTAAAACAACCATAGTGTTAGGAGATTTTAACCTTCACATGGACGCCCACCCTTTAACTAACGTATGCCAAACACTATTAGATGCAATGACAGCATTAGGCTTCTCGCTAATAACAAGCAAACCAACACATAAAGCTGGACATTCACTGGATCTCACCTTCATCAATCACAGTTATTTAGAACACTGTAAAACTGAATACACGCAAATTCCATGGTCAGACCATTTCCTTATTCTTTCCAACGTAAAATTCCTTAAACCCCAAATCAAACAAAATCATAAACCATTAGAATTTAAATTCAGACCACCTCTTAATATTGAAAAACTAAAAGAAAAACTAGAAGAAAAACTAACAGGCATTGACTACACCAACTGCAATTCTGCTACAGAAACATGGTTAGAAACAACCAAAAAAATAGCTGACGAAATAAACCCCATCAAATCAATAAAGAAAGAAGAAAGACAAAACAACCCCTGGCATAATACAAGAGTAAAAGATGCAAAAAGGACTCTCAGATCATTGGAAAGAAGATGGAGAAAACACAAAACATTAGGGATGTGAATCGTTTTTTGACGATTTAAAAAAATCGTCCGATATTTTTTAAATCGTCAAAAATCGGTACAGTGCACGATACTGTACCGATTGGGAAGTTCTCTCCGATGCCGATTCGATTTTGGAGCTGCCTCAGAGGGAATGGGGGAAGGCAGCGTGGCTCGGTGCAGGCTCGGCACGTGCAAATTATAAAATCGGGCGTACATGTGTGCACTGGTTTGCGCGCTCACATATACGCCCATACACTGCTTTTAAAATCTACCCCTTATTGTATCATTGGCCCTTGAACCAGATAAAGACTGGTTGATGCAACTTTTTTTTCGACATAGGATAGAACTTTTCATGCAACTTAAAGTAAAAGTTTTCCCAGATGTCTCTAGACAGACTCAGAAAAGCGTAAACAATTTTTGTTAATGTGATCTCAAGTCCAGCAAATAGGGTGTTTCTTTTTCCTTAAATTTCCCTGCAAGTGCATGGTCAAATATCAGAATAATTCATTTATATTTTTTGACTCTCCTCAGCTGACTCAATTCTTGATTGGTAAAATACCTTCTGTCAATTCTCCTGATAATCCTCAGCTGTAATAACTCGTAAATTATCCCCTATAAGTATAACATGCCTATTGTTTAACTAATCGTCATTGCTTTTTCAGTAACATATTTCTTTGGGTTGTGAATTGGATCTCCTTCATATTTGAGGACTTAAAAGGATATTGAGTATGAGATAGTTGTGGTGATTTATTTTCTTTTATATATCAATATCAGGTTTTCTGTCAAGATTTGTGTCTTGTTTATATTGTATATGCATAAATTAAAAAAACAAACAAACTGGAAATGATGTATCAAAGCGTCAGCAGTTCAGTGTGGCTAGATGCAAAGGGGTGAGGGCGGTTGTTTTAAATATATGATATCATTAGAAATCAATCAATTGATTACCAAAAGTAATCCAATAATTTATCATTGTTTATGTACTTAACTACAGAAACACTGACCACTCAATCTGATTATTCAACCCTGTAGGTTTAACTGTGTGCCACAGAACAATGAAATGCTGTTCCAGCTGTATCAAGGCTTGAGAAAGATCCCCCCTCCCCATTCTTTACGTATAACAAAACATTTTAAATCTTCCACAGAATGTGATTTATGAACCCAGTGGTCCACTAGAGGAGCATTCTCTTTCTCCGAGGTAATACAGCTTTTGTGTTCAATGATTCCTTAACTTAATTTTTCATTAAGGTTGGCCAAGGTAGATATGATTGCAGGGACAAATAATAGCATAAATGACTCCTTCAGTATTTCATGAGAAACATTCAGGCAATACATAAGGATATTTTAAACCCAAAAGAACAAAAGTTTGTATTGTCAGTACCTGCTGGCATACAGAACAATTCCCACACGTCACTGACCCCTTTGATTGTCTGAATAAAATGAAAGATTAGAGCTTCGATTTAAAAGTGCACGTACATTTTGATGCTTTTTTACAGCAAAGATAGGGCTCTCTCTGAAATTGTGTAATGAAGATAACATGGGCCAATGCTGTAAAATGATCGTTTTGATCGACGATGTTTTAGAGAAGTATGGAATAGAACAAATCACCAGAGTAGGAGTCTTAATGGACTTAATTAATACATTTTCTCTATTAGCATACAAGGATCTCTTGTATGCTTTTTTAACTGTAGATTTTGAGTAACTCCTTGCAAAGAATCTTTCAATAAGATTTTGAGCTTGTGTTTTATATTCAACAGTGGTTGAACACAAATGCCTGAATCTCAAAAACTGGCTGACAGGAATATTATCTTTCAACTTGCAAGGATGAAAACTTGTATAATGTGAGAGAGTATGTAAGAGGTACTGAAACCGTATGATACTGAAGCATAAAGGACACATTTGTGTCCACAGTATTGATCCAATTATTAAATTCATTGAGTGTACTATGTGAGCCAGTCCAAATCCAGAATAGATCATCAATAAATCTTATAAAAGATGATATCTTTAAAAAATGGGGAAGGATATACAAATTTCTCTTTGAATTGAGCCACATACATGCATGCTACTATAGGGGCCATGGGGGAGCCCATAGGGATCCTTTTAATCTGAAAGAAAAATTGCGATCTATAAGAAAAATAATTGCATGTAAGTGTAATCTCAGCAATACATACAATAAATATTAATCTATTCTGTGGCACATCAAAGTGTTCAATGTCCTCTTCAATGATCTGTAATGCATTTTGGGGGGGAATATTAGTATATAATGAAGATATATCTGCAGTAACTAGAAGCCAAGAGGGATCAAATTCAGAAACCTTATCTAGTTGAATAATGGAATCCATAGAATCTCTTATATATGATTGAATTTGTAAAGCAATAGGTTGTATGATATGATCAATGAACTTGGCTAATGGTCCCAAAATGGAACCTATACCTGATACAATGGGGCGACCGGGTGGATTGGTAAGAGATTTATGAATATTAGGTACTGTGTAACAATAGGGAGTAGTGAGATGAGTAACCAATAAAAAAGCAAATTCCTTTGATGTAATAACTTTATCTTTAAAGGCCTGATCTAACAAAGATCTGACTCCATTTTGTAGAGAGGGAATGGGGTTATCCAGGACTTCCTGATGGAAAAATTCTTTAGTGAGCTGAGATAAAGCTTCTCTATCATGCTCTTCAGAGTCCAACAGGACTATCCCTCTTCCCTTATCTGCTGGTACAACCACTATAGACTCATCTTCCTGTAAAATCTTGATGGCCTGCCATTCACTTTTAGTAAGATTGTATTGAGTATATTCAGACTGTTGTCAAAGAGCATCTAATTCATTTAATACTAAAACAAAATTTTGTTCAATCAGGTTTAAAATATCCATATTTATTGCTTGAATGTTTCTCATACAATACTGAAGGAGTCATCTATGCTATTATTTGTCCCAGTAATCTTATTTACATTGGCCAAACTAAACAAAAAAATTAAGATAAGAATTATTGAACACAAAAGCTGTATTAGCTCGGAGAAAGAGAATGCTCCTCTAGTGGACCACTGGGTTCATATGTCACATTCTGAGGAAGATTTAAAATTTTTGTTATATGTAAAGTTCAATTAAGACAAGGGGGGGCGGGGGGGATCTTTCTCAAGCCTTGACACATCTGGAACAGCATTTCATTTTTTTCGGGCACACAATTAAACCTGGAGGGCTGAATAATCAGATTGAGTGGTCGGCGTTTCTGTAGTTAAGTACATAAACAATGGTAAATTATTGGATTACTTTTGTTAATCAATTGATTGGTTTCTAATTATATTATACATTTAACATGACCGCCCTCACTCCTTTGCGTCTAGCCACACTAAACCGCTGATGCTTTGATAAATCATTTCCAGTTTTGAAGGTAAGCAGTCGGGTCTTTATAGCATTTCTTGAAAGCATATCTCCATAGAAATATAATGACAGCAAAAGATCCATTAATATATTATTTTAATTTGGATTACAGTCTAATGATCACATCGCTGGATACGAGCAATGGCTCCTTTCAGATACATTAATAAATATGTCTAATTGAACAAACATTTTGGAGGAATGAGTGTGGTGTCGCTGTAAGGTTTGTTAAAGTTTTCTCTGTTTGTTGTGTTTAGACTTGGATATTTTTTGATACATGACTTTATAGCACTTGTGAATTTATAGCACTTGTGAATTTGTCACTCCTTGTGACCTTGGGCAAGTCACTTTACCCTCCATTGCCTCAGGTACAAAACTTAGATTGTAAGCCCTCTGGGGATAGGGAAATACCTACAGTACCTGAATGTAAACCGATGTGATACCTCAGATCGAATGTCGGTATATAAAAAAAAAATATATATATATAAATCTTAATTTGATACTTCTTTGTATATCATTATTGACTGTAAGTACGCTAAGTTTTGGTGAAACGTTCCGTGATGAAGCCCCCAACTTGTGGGGTGAAGCAAAGAAATATTTGTTGGGAGTGACATAGAAACCATTGAAACATTTGCATTTCCCATGTCATATTTACCTGGGAATCACATATTGAAGGTTTTGGAGTAAGGGAACTACAAAGAAATCTCCATGTTAGCAGCAATCTCTACTCTGGACCTATTTAGAAGTGATATCAAGAAGCCTTTTAATAAGGGACATTGTTCATTATGGGGCAGATTTTCAAAGCCCTACGCACATAAATCCAGGAGGGGTTATGTGCTGCGGGCCTATAGCCCCGGGCTGCGTGTAAGTCCTGGGGCTAGAAAAAAGGGGCGGGGAATGGGTGGGGCGGTCTGGGGGTGGGGTGGGGCGGGGCTGGAGTATCCAGGCACATCGGCCATTTGCTGCTGTGCCTGGGATCACAGGTCGGCCATCGGCTGGTGCATGCAACTTGCGCCTGCCCAAGGCAGGCATAACTCGGTAAGATAATTTTTTTAGGGGGGCTTAGCTTAGGGCTGGAGGGCGGGAGAATTAGGGGAAGGGAAGGAAAGGTGGGGTGGGGTAGTTCCCTCCGAGGCCACGCCGATTTCGGAGCGGCCTGGTAGGGAACGGAGGAAAGCAGCATGGCTTGGCGCACGCAAGGTGCACAATTGTGTACCCCCTTGCACACGCCTACCCCTGATTTTATATCATGTGCGCGGCTGCGCACGCATGTTATAAAATCGGGCATACATTTGTGCGTGCCGGGTTGCGCGCACAAATGTACGCCCACGAATATGTTTTAAAATCTGCCCCTATAGATTCACCTATATTGAAAATTTAGAAACTAATTCCAAAGAGATATTATATATATTCCCATTTTTAGGAAGCTGTGTAAGAGGTTTTACTGTTGATTTTATTTGTGATATATTTAGTAGTGTATTGTCTCATATGATTAGTGTGTATGGTGCAGGTGTGTATGATATTTTGTGTGAATGGGTTTACAAGATGTGTTGTGATTTTTAGGAGTTTGTGTTTATGATTAGAATCTATATGTTTTGTATATTATTTAATGGTGTATTTCTGCAATTAAAACTATTTAAAAAATATTAAAAATGTTTGGTGCTTGGGGCTAATTCTAGCAATAATTGGGGCCTAAATGTTAAGCTTTATACATATTAGGGATATTCTCCCTATGGTGGAGATTTTCAAAGGATTAAGCGCGTAACCCCCGAAAACCTACCCCAAACCCCTCCTGCGCGCGCCGAGCCTATCTTGCATAGGCTGCCAGCACGCACAAAGCCCCGGGATGCACGTAAGTCCCGGGGCTTTCCTGGGGGGGCGTGTTGGGGGCATGTCGGGGGCGTGTCGTGGCCGGCGCGCCATCAGGGGCGTTCCGGGGGTGTGGCCACAGCCTCCGGACCAGCCCCCGGACCGGACCATGGCGCGCTGGTGGTCGGCCCAGCACGCACAAGTTACGCCTGCATCGGGCAGGCGTAACTTGTGCAACAAAGGTAGAGGGGGGTTTAGATAGGGCCGGGGGGAGGGGGTGTTAGGTAGGAGAAGGGAGGGGAAGGTGCAGAGGGGTGGAAGAAAAGTTCCCTCCGATGCCGCTCCGATTTCAGAGCGGCCTCAGAGGGAACGGAGGTAGAATGCATGGCTCAGCGCACGCAGGCTGCCAATTTTGGGCAGTCTTGCACGCGCCGACCCCAGATTTTAACAGATACGCGTGGCTATGCGCATATCTATTGAAATTCGGCGTACTTTTGTTTGTGCCTGGTGCTCGAACAAAAGTACGCACACGCGTAGTTTTATAAAATCTGCCCCTATGTGTTTGTGTCATATTTATGTGAGAGAGGATATTCTGTCTCTTTGTATCCTTCATTGTTTTGATTGGAGAGTTACCAGGTGGTCCCTCTAACTTCTTCAGTACTGCAGTCTTGAATGGGTCATATCCTTGAATGGGAAATATAAACAAATGAGAAGAAAATTTTCATTTAAAATATTTGTGCACACACACCCCCCCCCCCCCCCCCATTCATTGCATTTATCCATCTGTTTCAAACAAATACACCTCCTAGTATTTAGGAACACGGTTGCTTCTTGGTATGTCTGTGAACAGAATAAAGACCATTAATAGAGAATTTCCGGTGACATCTTCTGCATGCACAAAATATTATCAGGTTGCAATGAATATATAAATAACATTTTTACATAATATCCCCTATGTATCTGTTTTTGCAACAGGTTTGTTTTTTTTTGGGCTTGTTTTCGGATATGTGTCCTCCTGATTTTGGATGAAATGACTCCAAAAAGAAAGTATACTTGTTTATCTATAAGTGAACTCTCATAATCCATAATTTCAACATGAATGAAGCCCACCATGTTTTTAGATTAGGTGCATTATGACTTGGAATATCATTTATTAAATTTACAAGTTCAGTCTCCTATTTTTGTCTTCCTATCTTTCTAATGTTTTGCTTGTCAATTAAAATGCTTTCACATTTTGTCTTCTGAATGTTTTACGTTAGTTGTACTTTGTGTAACTGGCCAAAATAAGTCCACATGTTCTCCTTGTTCCGATAAAACTACTAGCTAAGTATAAATGAACAATTGTACCCATACTTCATCACAGAAGGTTTATTTAAATTTGATAAGTTATTGTGCTATACTCTTATAAATGCTTTAAGCTTTCCTTTATTCTATGAAAGTCCTCATAGCAGTTTGATCAGTAAGCAAGGCTCATTAATAGATTTGTTAGCAACTACTAATCTTCATATGCCTGTAGGGAAATTGTTATAATTGTTTTTATAATGCACTAGACTATATTTTTAAGTTAAAACAGTAAACAGTTAAGCAGTATATTCATATTGGATATCTGAAGGGTTACTGGAGAAAAAAAATTGAATTCTTTATGTATCATTTTTTAAATAACAAACACAAAGGGACACCCTGTAAAGCTGCCTCTGCGTGGCCAAGCCTATCTTGCATAGGCTAGGCAGCACGCACAAGCCCCGGGATCTGCGTATGTCCTGGGGCTTCGAAAAAGGGGTGTTCTGGGGGCAGGCCCGTGAGTGGGGTGCCAGCCTGGGGGCGTTCCGGGGTGGGACCAAGGCCTCCGGAAAAGTCGCCGTGCTGGCGCGCGTAAGTTACGCCTGCCCAGAGGCAGGCGTAACTTTCACGATAAAGGTCAGGAGGGGGTTTTAGATAGGGCTGGGGGGTGGGTTAGATAGGGGAAGGGAGGGGAAGGTGCAGGAAAGTTCACTCCGAGGCCGCTCCGATTTTGGAGCGGCCTCGGAGGAAACAGAGGAAGGCTGTGCAGCTCGGCGCGCGCAAGTTGCACAATTGTGCACCCGCTTGGGTGCGCCGACCCTGGATTTTATAACATGCGTGTGGCAGCGCGCGCATGTTATAAAATCGTGCGTAGATTTGTTCGCGCCGGGTTGTGCGAACAAATCTATGCCTGCACGCAGGTTTAAAGATCTGCCCCAAAATGTTTGCATATAGAAATAATAATTGGATACTTTTAGGGATGTGCATTCGTTTAGAATGAATGAGGAAATTTCAACAAAATTGCCTAATTCGTCCTGGTTCAGGGGACCCAAACCCCGAAATGGATTTTTCCCGAAATTCGGGAAAATTTTGTTTTTCAGGTTAGCGCGGGGGGAGGGGCACATTTATTTAAAAAAACCCAAACCCAACCCAACCCTTCAAATTTACTTAATTACAACCCCCCCCCCCCCCCACCATCCTGTTCCCCCCAAGACTTACTGAAAGCCCTGGTGGTCCAGCGGGGGACCCAGGAGTGATCTTCTGCTCTCGGGCCATCAGGCCTGCCAGGAATCAAAATGGTGCTGGTGGCCCTTTGTCCTTTCCATGTGACAAGGACTACCAGTGTCATTGGTCGGCTCCTGTCACATGGTAGCAGCAATGGATGGCCGGCACCATCTTTGAAAATGGCATGGGCCATCCATTGTTCCTTCCATGTGACAGTGGCCAACCAATGGAACCGGTAGCCCCTGTCACATGGTAAGGGCAAAGCGCCACCGGCACCATTTTGATTAGTGGCAGCCGACAGCCCGAGAGGGAGAGATCGCTCCCGGGACCCTGCTGGACCACCAGGGCTTTTAGTAAGTCTTGGGGGGGGGGGAATCGGGATGGTGGGGGGTTTGTAATTAAGTACATTTCAAGGGTTGGGGTGGGGTTTTTTTCGTTTTGAGAAATCTGCCGAAAAAAAAAAATAACGACCAGTAGGAAAACTACGTTTTCCACGAAGCACCCGACCCTAAAGTTTAAAATGAAGCACATGTCTAGATACTTTACAATCCTTTACCAAAAAGGAAAAACATTAAGAAAAAAAGTAAAAGAAAAACATTGTAATAAAAATTATCCAATCTAATTCATTATATAGAAATAAAAGGAGGGGGAAGAAATGCAAACAAAAGGAGATATAAACAAGAAAATTAATTATTAGAAAAGACTTTAACATAGCATACCAAAGCCAGCTAAATATTTATTTATTTCACCTTCACTTAGACTGCAGGGGAAGAGGTAGCAGGCCTACGGGCTTCTATAAAGAGATGTAATTGCTCAGGTATGAAAAAAATGAAACATTTGCTACCCCTCTTAATGATACATTTAGAGGAGTAGCGTAAAGTAAAGGAATAACCTAAAGAGGCAATCTCCTGTCTGAGGAAAAGGAACTCTCTTCTCTGTTGTTGTGTAACCTGTGCTAAATCAGGATAGATTCTCACAGCTTGACCATAAAAAACTATCGGAAATTTCCTAAAGAAAGTACGCATGACATTATTTAAATCAATAGTGGAAAAAAAAGATACTAATAAAGTATTTCTCTCCAGTACTTCTAAGTAAGAGTCCTCAAGAAAGCTGGGTAAATTTCCAGATGGTTGTTGAGCATCATTTGTAGATTTTGAAGCTGTTCTTTTAGGTAAGAAATGACAAAAGTTGACTGAGGGAATATTTTCTTCGGTAAAACCTAATACCTCTAAAAGAAACTACTTCAAAGTTACAAACAGAATTTCACCCACTATCTTTAGGAAGTTCAACATACGGAGATTCAAATGTCTAGCGTTGTTTTCTATAAACTCCAAACACCTGGAAAAAGTCAACTGCTCTTTAATAATAGAGGCATTTAAAGCCTGAAATTCCTGGATCTCTTTTTCATTAGCTGTAATTTTGTTTGAGGCAGCACTCACCATTTCTTGAACCTCCAAAATCTTTTGATGGGAATTTAATGAAAGAGAGTCCATTTTTTCCTCCAAACGCTTTAAAAAAGACCCAAAATCTGCAACCAGGTCCCAAATTGCCTCTAACGTGACCTCTTCTGGATGAGATAACAAAACCTGGGACTCACCCTCTGCGCTGGCAAGGCTCTCCCCTTGTTGGCCGAAGGGAAGACCCTCCGTCGGCAATTCTGATGGTAACACGCCGGCCCAAGCCACCTCCAAACTCCCAGCTCTCAAGCTCGTCTCCGTTTCGGGGCCAGATTGCTCCCCTGCACTCAGCGTCGGGCGAGGCAACATCCCCTACTTCTCAGGCACTTGAGCCGCGTCATCGGTGAGTGCCTGAGAGAGAACCACGCCGGCGTCATGCTGCGCCAGAGGAGGGCGAAGATCTGGGCTGAGGGATGCCTCACTTGCCGGAGAACACAGCTCTCCCTGACCGCTCGGCTGGCTCATGAATCGTATGATGTCCAATTGCCCCGAAGGAGGTAAGGGTTCAGGAGGGAAAACTCTCACCTTCCCCTTGCGCTTGGAAGGCATTATAATTCCAGAAATCAATCGAAGAGGAGAAAACGGAGCCAGCAACACTCAGCAGCCTAACTATGCTGCCATCTTGCTTCTCCCCCTACTGGAGAAAATGTATAGCTAGCAAGGAAACTGAAAATTCATAACAAGGATGCTAGCAAAAGATGAACCAATATGTACATAACTTGAATCCCATCAGAGGTGGAAGTTTAAGTAAATTCAGAATTTACTATATTATCACAAACTATCAAAACCAAACCCTCTCCATCTCAATTTTCATTCCTATTTTCCATCCAATAAAGAAGATAATGTAAATTTTCAAAGGAATTACACATGCAAATTTAACATAGGATAATTTTTAAAGGAGTTTTACATGTAAATGTAGTAATTTCAAAAAATCCATTTATACACATACAATGTATTTATACATGTAAAACCCAATTCTAAGGGGATAATTTTCAAAAGGAGTTACACATGTAAATGTAACTACTATTGTAGCAATTTTCAAAAGTCATTTACTGGAGTAAAGTGCACTTACACAAGTAAATCCTATGGACAATTCAATGGCATATATTATAGCAATTTTCAAAAGCCCACTTACTCAAGTAAAGTGCATTTACTCGAGTAAAACCCTGTTTTACTTGAGTAAATGCTTTTTAAAATCAGGCCCTGAGGGGTAGATTTTAAAAAGCAAAACTGGTTTTTGCTCGAGTAAATACACGTTACTCGAGTAAGTGGGCTTTTCAAAATTGCTACAATATATGCCATTGAATTGTCCATAGGATTTACTCAAGTAAGTGCACTTTACTCGAGTAAATAGCTTTTGAAAATTGCTACGATAGTATGTCACATTTACATGCGTAACTCCTTTGAAAATGACCCCCTAAGTGTGTAAATGCTTTTAAAAATTACCCTCTTAAGAGGCAATTTTCAAAAGCCAGTTACCCGCATAAGTGCATTTTAAGCAGGTAAAACCTATGAACAATTCAATGGTATATATTGTAGCAATTTTTTAAAAGCCCATTTACACAGGTAAAGTGTATTTACACATGTAAAACCCAGTTTTAAGCAGGTAACCTCTTTTGAAAATTACCCTCTTCGGAGCTAGATGCTCGCTTCTCTTACTTTAGGGTTAAATGTTGGAAGACTATTGAAAGCTATTGAATAAAAAGATTAAGAACTTAAATTCTATTGAATTTATGTGAACTGCACATATCTTATTCTGATACTTGAAAACTTAAATGAGGTCAACACGGAAGGTTAGGGCAAGCACAGTAAGCTAGTAGACATATTAATACCCCAAATCACAGAATGCAGGACAAGGCAACAGGAGAAGTGGCATCAAGACACTAAAGCAGCAAGTGGGGACCAAGGGAGCAGAAGCAGAAGCAACAACTCCCCAATCATAATGAGCAAGGGGCAGCAGGAGCAGAGGCAGCAACAACCCAAGGCACCAAGAGGAGCGGAGCACCAGCATTTTTATTTTATTTTATTTTATAACTTGTTTTGCAAGCAGGCAGTGGGCAACAACACCCCAGGGAAAACAAGACAGGGCTAAAGGAGCAGGAGTAGTGGCATCAATATTAGGGATGTGCGGGCAAAATGGGCCTGATTTTAAAAAGCATTTACTCGAATAAAACAGGGTTTTCCTCGAGTAAATGCACTTTACTTGAGTAAGTGGGCTTTTGAAAATTGCTATAATATATGCCATTGAATTGTTCATAGGATTTACTTGTGTAAGTGCACTTTACTCCAGTAAATGGCTTTTGAAAATTGCTACAATAGTAGTTACATTTACATGTGTAACTCCTTTTGAAAATTACCCCCAATATGTTTTGTTTGGTTTATATTGCTTATTTTCAGTCTGTTTCTTAGCCAAGTTTCATTTCACAGTTTGATTTAGTTTTGTTTTTGTTTTATTTTATTTTTTTGGCACATAGCAGGTGCTATTTACCTAAATGAAACATCCAAAATTATTTGTGTTTTTCGGAGGCATTTTCAATTCATTTTGGATTTAATGAAATGAAACAAAAATGGCCTCATTTGCTTCAGCGTGCACATTCATTTTAAACAAATACATATCCCTAGTCAGCATGCCAAGGCAATTAGTGAAAGCCAAGTCAGCAGGAGCATAAGCAACAATACCCCCGTGAAACTGAGAAAAGGGAGGGCAGGACACCAAGATCAGAAACATCATCAACCTACAGCACTGAGAGAGGAGCAGCAAAATGGCATTTATATTATGCTTTACAAGATATGAAATGCTAGAAAGAATAATGTAAAAGGGATCAATGTCAATATGTCTGTCTGTAGGCACAATAATGCTCTAAAAAAGGGATGGAAGTTTACCAAATTTGGCATGCAGAAAGATAATGTGCATATCTCGGAGAAGTTAGAATACCACAAACATCAGATCAGTATTTCAGAGAACCGAGCCTTCAAAAAACAAAATTTCCATTGCTTTCTATGGAACATTGTTAGAAGCTATTCAAACAGTAAGAATGCTGACCAGTGCTCTCTTCAAGGCCCTGCTCCTTCCTAACTCATCCTTCCAGTTCTTTACTACAGAGAAAGACAGAGACAGGAAAAATAACTGGCAAAAGATGTCACAAAAAGGCACTTCCAAAGTATACATACAGATAGCCCAACCTCGCACCACCCTCCCATTTACTCCTCTACAATCTCCACACACAAAACTCCCATACACCCCCCCTCACATCCTACCATCGTGCACATACAAACACCTCCCCCCTCCCCCAACACACATCTTACATACCCAAGAATATCCCACACCCACATATCTCCACACCCTCCACATTTACACCTCTCATACACCATGCACATAAACCCATATACACAAACACCCTCAAACATTACCCATTTGGGATTTCTATTCTACTGCTGTTGCTACCTTTCACCCACCTTTGTGAGACTTGGGGTGTTCTTACCCACTCTTCCTGCTGATTTACTCTTCTCAAAGTGCCTTGGGGTATGGCTGCTTCTGCTTGAGCTATTCATGCCACTTTTGGTGCCACTTTGGCATAATCTTGGTGTCTTGGAGTGCTTTTCCAACATCTGATGATGCCTATCCATATGTTTCATTAGAAAACCCCAATTTTAGAGCCCAAAATCTGATGCATTGCTTCACTCATTGACATTAATGACTCTGATGAAGCTGAAAGGGACAAGAAAAGAAATCAGGATGACAAACACTCAAGCAGAAGAAAGGATTGCCAAAGAGGTAAAGCAAGGCTATCGCAGGACCGCCCCCCACTTCGCCCCCCGCACCCGTTACCGCTGGATTCTCTAAGGTCTGCGACCTTAGAGGCCTTAATCACCTTACTCATCCCCTTTTCCAGATCATTTGTGAATATGTCAAACAGAAAAGGTGGTAGCCTCAGCAATAATCTAAGAACATATTTCTTTACAGAAAGGATAGTTGATGCATAGAACAGCTTCCCCATGGAGGTGGTGGAGACTAGAACAGATCTAAATTCAAGAAAGCAAGGGATAAATACATGGGATCTCTCAGGGAGTGGTAGGAACTGTTGTGCTGAATTCATTGTGGATGGGCAGGTTAGATAGGTTGTACGGTCTTTTCTCCTTCACGTTTCTATACTTCCATGTTTCAGAACTGATCTCTGGGGCACTGCACTAATAATCTTTCTCCATTTGGAAAACTAACCATTTAATTCTACTTTTGTTTCCTGTCTCTTTACCCATTACGAATCCACGGTAGGACACTGCCTCCTATCCCATGACATTTTAATTTCCTAAGGTGTTTCTCAGTTTGTTAAATGCCTTCTGATCATTCAGTTGTAATTGTGCTGGGATTTCACATAATTTTGTTATATTTCTAATACCATACTAATATGACCCCAATTGGGTTGTGACTTAAAAAAATGACAGTAAGAAAAGCCAACCTGCTTTAGTTTATGCCACTCCAGTCATACAAGGATAAAAACAGGATTGCAAATGATCTCATGAAGTTTAGTATAATCTATTACTGTAAACGGTTACCCTTAAAAGGAATATAGTCAGCCTATAGAGCCAATGTATAATTTCTTTTTAAGGATTTTTCCTTTTTTATGTCTTGCTCAAAAATAAAATGTATGTGCTTTAAATATCAAAGTTCAAAATTTGTACTTCAACCACATAATATCAAAGCAAGCTGACCCAGTACTTCAACCATCAAGGCTACTTGTTTAGGGAAGTATACTTTTGTATTTATAAACAGATGTTTAAAGCACACACAGCACTTTATTATTATTTTTTTTAGCAAGAAACCTTTAAAAGAATACAAAAATTGGCACTGTAGACTGATGATTATATTCTTTGTAATATTAATGGTTAATCTAAACTGTTTAAGGTAACTGGTTAGGACAAACTTTATGTGCTGTTTTGCATTACTGCTATATTCCTTATCTGTGATCCAGAGGACATGAAATAAGGCGGAGTTGCATTTTTAAAGTAGCATAATTTCCAAGGACCGGTAAATGCAATGGTACATAGATTGAAAATACGAACAGAAAAATAATGTTTTTTTGGTTTTGCATATGGTTAAATGATCTCATTTTCATTTTGTATTATACTAATTGTCTCTTGTCAAAGTTCATCCAAATCCATTCAGCCAGATGGTATCAGTTAGAGAAAGGATGGATAGCGTGAACAAACCTACCACATCTAAAAATGCTTTCATAATAAATTAAATGTTTCTAAAAAATGTTGTTTAATACGGAGGGACCAGAGGTGGATATATATTTTGAACACTGTGATACCCGAGGGTTTGAACAAAGAACTGGAATGGACTTACTTTATCTAATTTTGATTGGCTACAACCGGGCTGGCTCCCAATTGGCTGTATCCTGCAGAAAGCTGATTGGTTCCCAAATCAAGAAATTGGAAAATATAGAAAATTCTTTACGGAGTACAAATATAAGAGTGGTAAATTTTCCCATTATTTCCCAGATATCACCTATGGAACTATTAAAAAATTATTTGATTGAAAAGTTAAAGATTCTGCAGGAGGCACTCCCATTAATTACTAAAGCTTATTTTTTTGCCACAAAGGAAAGCCGGAAAAGACCAAGGAAAATTGGAAGAACAGTTGAATGTGACTGATTTATTGGAATTATCTCAAGAAGAAATAATCACAAATAGAGGAGTATTATTAGTGACTTTTGCCTTTATAGCTGAGAAGAATAATATATTTTGGATGTACTTTAGAAATAGTACAGAATTATTCTATGGCCAAAAAGTGTGGGTGTATCCTGATGTCACTAAGTCCACACAAGAAAGACAAAGGAAATTCCTAAGTTTGAGATCAGAGGCACTAGTGATATGTTCTAAATTCACAGTTCGTTATCCATGTAAATGATAAATAAAATATCAGGGTAATGATTACATCTTTTTAGAACCTTTGCAGTTAAAAATGTTTTTGGATGCTCATCCAAATGCAACCTGATCAGTACATAAGGCAACTGTGTATGCTATCTTAGTATTTACTTTTTACTTTATTTCCTTCTTTTTGCTCCATGTTAATATGGCTATTACTCCCCCTTGCATACCTTTATTAAAGGTGGTATAATATGGTACTAATAATAATCCTACAAGATTATATTGGAAGAAGTTAATTTCCTGTTATCTAGTTGATGTATCACCTTTTAATTTCCTCACATTGTTATATCATGTGTAAATTTTGAAATGCATAAAAATAAAAAAAAAGGAAAGCTGATTGGTTCACTTGTCTTTCACGCCTTTTACTCTGTTAAAACCCCCTGTGTCAGGCATTTAGATGCGCTCCCTGTAAAATTTTAAGAAGACATTCCTTAGGTATGTAAATCTTCTATATAAATAAAAATGTAAAATAGTTTGGATGTAATCGATAATCTCAGAAACTACTGCACCAATTGCTTTCAAATTTGGACACAACCTTGCTTTCACTTTCGGCAAGGTTCTTCTCTATCTAGATTACATAGATGTCACACGGTTACAGAGAAAAACATATTTTTACATGTGTGTGGGGAAAACAGCGACATCTGTTGTACAGACATGCAATACACGCTATCTACCTTGGGAAATGAAGCTGCTGTACTGCGCATGCGCGGGCGGGAGTGCATGTCGGGCACAGCGAGACCAACATGGCGCTGGGAGGAGCAGCAGTGATGCACGTTGGGCATAGCGGGACCAACATGGCGCTGGGAGGAGCAGCAGTGGTGGACCAGCGGCCATATCGGGCGTGGTGGTGTTGGCCGGCCGAACTTCGACACCTGGGAGGAGCTGCAGCGGCGATCTGGTACGGCTCACATACACGACAGGGAGGGATCCTCGCTGACCTCGAGTCTTAGGGAGCGGGCCGTGCAGAACCGTACAAGAGGGAGAGGGACGGGTGGGGATCAGCTGGGAGGGCATTGCGAGCGGGAGGGGATCTAAGTCAAGGAAGGAGATTCAGAGAGGATGTGCTGTCACTGACGAAAGGGTAGGGAGTAGGTGGGGAGAGGTGACAGTGATGGGAGGGAGAATGAAGGGGGTGGTGAGTGTCAGGGGAGAGACACAGAGGGAAGAGGTGAGTGTGAGGGGAGAGAGTTGGAGTGGGGACAGGGGATTGAAGGGGGGGGGGTTAGTGTGAGGGGAGACAGTTGGAATAGGGACAGGGGAGGAAAGGGGGGTGAGTGACCAAGGGGGAGGACGATGTGTGACTGAGGTATATGAGCAAGGGGAAGGGGGAGGGGGGAAATTATGACTCTGCCACTGCAACGCATGGCGGGCCACCACGACACAGAGGGGAGAGGTGAGTGTGAGGGGTGAGAGTTGGAGTGGGGACAGGTGAGTGAAGGGGGGGTTAGTGACCAAAGGAGGAGGGGTGAGTGTGAGGGGAGAGAGTTGGAGTGGGGACAGGGGAGGAAAGGGGGGGTGAGTGACCAAGGGGGAGGATGATGTGTGACTGAGGTATATGAGCAAGGGGGAGGGGGGAAAAGAACCTGACTCTGCCACTGCAACGCATGGCGGGCCACCTCTAGTATGTTATAATATATACTTCTATATGGTTGTAACTGTTATACTCGAATGTTGGTCGGTCATGGTTTATCCCTCTACATAGTCCTTTTTATATTTTATTTCAGAACTGTTGATTTACATCTACTGTCCCTCCTGACGCAGCCTCGGTGAAACACAGGACCGTGTCGGGGGAAGTATTGAATCATGCTGATTGAAAGCTGTAGAGCAGTGGAGTTGCCGATATATAACAATAAAGAATATTATTGAAAGCTTATGGACTATGCAAGATTTCTGCACTTATCGTGGTTGCAATTTGATCGTTGAGTGCAGTCTGACTCTGTTGTTGGCTTGGAATCTTCCTTTGTACATGAGCGCTGTGAATGGCGTCCATAGCCGATGATCAAACATTTAGTTATTCGGATGATGCCTTTAAAGCGGTTCTGACCGATACTCCTTTCTTCACAGATTCGGTCACGGGTGAATTTCAGTCCATCGCCTGGTTAGATGCCATCGACTTTGATAGAATATTGCACAGTGAGATGAATTCCTCGAGGTCTTAGAGAGCAGAAGGAACCACGTCTGCATGTAGAGAATGCTGACTTTGTAACTAGATGGAATCAGATTCTCAACAAATGTTTGTTTGACCTCATGTTACTGATTATTGAGACTACCAAACAATTGACGACTACCCTTAAAGGTGAGTTGGACGTACAGATTGAAGCCATTAAGAACAGCTTTCCAGTTGAACTCTTTGAACAACAAAGATTGGAACTTGAAGACAACTTGGACAATTTTAAACAGGACTTAAAATTGACAAAATACAAAAAATTTCAAAGAGACGAATTTGATTATAAAAAAGGTACTTATATCAATGGATGTCTTCAAATTGTACACAGAAGAGAACTGTAACTTTCGCACAGACCTCCTCAGATGAGCCTTCAGGGGAAGAGGTGCAGTCCACCACTTTACAGGTCTCCCATGGCGATCAGAGACCCACTTCAAATATGACTTCATCATCTTACTCATCTATTGCCACTTTTTTTTTTTATTTTCTCTTTATTAAATTTTCAAAACTTACAAAGTATCCACTTTGAAACAGAAATATGGTATTATTTTACATGGATAAGCAATTTTTTAAGAAGGAAAAAACAAAATTCACCAAAATAACCACATTTTCCAGTTATGTAATACCCGTTAGACCCCTAACTGGGGGAAAAGAGTAACTGCACAATTAGGAGATTACAGAGGGAACAACTTTAACTATTTTAACATATAGGTCTGACAAACCATTATTTTAATCAGAGTTACTAATTGCTTAGTTGTAACAAAGCTTTTTTCCCTTCTACAAAGCTCCTCAGGTGCTCTGGCTGATAGAATATGTAAGTGTCCTCTTTAGGTTTTATAGAACACTTGCATGGAAAGCGTAAATAAAAAGACGCACCCATTGCCAGTACTTCTTGCTTTTCATCAAGAAATGCCTTTCTCCTTTGTTGCGTGCTCTTTGTAACATCCGGATAAATTCTAACTGCTGCTCCCATGAAATTTTCTTTAGGCTTTTTAAAATAAGCCCGCATTATATCCCCTAGATCTTTTTCATTATAAAAGGAAATAAGAAGTGTTGTTCTCTCTGCTATTTCATATGCAGCTGATTCTAAAAATTCTGTCAGGTTTTCAAGAACATTAGGAGTTATTGATTTCTTCTGTTCTTTAAGTATCGGGAGAAAATATACTTTATCCAGAGGCGGAGTTTTTTCAGAGGGAATTTCAAGTACTTCCAAGAAGTACCTCTTTATAGTTATACACGGTAATTCTCCTATTACTCTGGGAAAGTTTAGAATCCTAAGATTTAGATGTCTCATTGCATTCTCCAAAAACTCAATTTTTCTATCTATAACTCCATAGTTCTGCATCATAGTTGACTGCACCAATTTAACTTGTTTAATTTCTTCTTCAATCTGTTGGAATTGCCCCACTGTATCCTGCTTAGATTTTTGAAAATTCTCATTTATCTGGCACATCTGAGAAGAGAGTACACTTATATTAGCAGAGCACTCTGATAGAGACTTAGCCAGGCTTGATGTTAAACCCCATAGGGATTCTAAAGTCACTACCTCCGGTCTCTGTATGTTAATTACTTCACCAGGTTTGATAGGGGTAATGGAATCTAGGATCTCACCACTTCCACTGGCTTGATCTTCTGCCAACCCCCACACAGAACCTCTGGCGGAATTTTCTCCGGATTTTCCGGGCGTCTGAATGGCGCTTTCCTCCGAGTCAGCCCCCTCTGCCAAGACATCATGAGGCACCACTTTGGAACTTCCTGTCAGGCGCGGAGTCGAAGTTTTCCATTCATCCGGGGGTAGCCTCTGATTTAGAGGGCTGAGGGAAACTTCCGATGTCGAGTCATGGTCTCCTTCCACCGGCCCGACAGCCGGACCACTCAAGCCCTTCTCCTTAGGTTTGATGGCGCATTGAGAGATGGTTTTCTGCTCGGGGGGTAACAAGGACGTCGAGGGGTAAGTCCTCTGTTTCCCTTTTCTTTTTGAAGGCATATTACTTTAGAAACTCTTAAAATAAAAGAAAAAATGCCAGAGCAGTCTCAATATGCAGCCGGTCAAGACGCCATCTTGACTCCGCCCTAGCCACTTCTTTTTTAGACTCGGGTCAGCTACAGCACAACAATCAGGGGACCCGGATCCGGGGTCACCCGTTGACATCTCAGCCACTCCGTGTAACACGTGTGACCCAACAACAGACAGATCCGTGGCAATAAATTTTAACATCATATTTAATTTATCCTCTCGTCCATTGTCTACAGATGAATTTAATGTACTGGGGAAGGGGCTGTCATTTGTTACAACAATTCAATTTAATGATTTTGATTTACAGATCCATCTTTATCAGTTTTTCAGATCTCTAAAACTCAAGCTTTTCTTTGCCGATGCTCCTAGGATCCAAGATGGGTCATTGGTTTATGTAAAGTCCAGGTAGATCCCTCTGGGTCTGATAGATCCTTGTTTAACAGTTTTTGAAAGATTGGTACAAGCTGATATTAAATCTTTATTATTAAAGAAGAATTATGTACATTACAATTTATCTAACAATGAAAATTTATCGATTAAGGCTTTGGCTTCAGACCCAAATATAATAGTTAAATCTGCAGATAATAGAGATGTGAATCGTGTGCCTGATCGTCTTAACGATCAGGTTCGGATGGTGGGAGGGAAAAATCGGATCGTTAGAGATTGTGAATTGGAATCGTTCCGATTCCAATTCACATTGTTAAATTTTTAGTGAGGCCTGAGCAGATAAACAAAACCCCACTGACCCCCCCCAAAAAAATGTTAAATTACCTGGTGGTCCAGTGGGGGGGGGGGGGGTCCCCTGGCGCGATCTCCCGCTCTCAGGCCATCGGCGCCATTTTGGCTACCACTGATAAAAAGGCGCCGATGGCCCGAAAAAAAAAACCCACCCCGACCCTTTTCAAATTACCCCTTTGCTTCTCCCACACTCCTGACCTCCCCCCAAAAACCTTTTAGATATACCTGGTGGTCTAGCGGGGGGTCCAGGAGCCATCCCTTCAATCGTGCTGGTGCCGGTGCTGGAGGTTTCAAAATGGCGCCGATCGCCTTTGCCCTTAACGTCACAGGGAGCGACCGTCGCTCCCTGTGACAAGGTAAGGGCAAAGGCGATCGGCACCATACTGGCAGTCTATCGCCTTTGCCCTTACCTTGTCACAGGGAGCGACGGTCGCTCCCTGTGACAAGTTAAGGGCAAAGGCGATCGGCGCCATTTTGAAACCTCCAACACCGGCACCGACACGATTGAAGGAATGGCTCCTGGACCCCCTGCTAGACCACCAGGTACATCTAAAAGGTTTTTGGGGGCGGTCGGGAGGGTGGGAGAAGCAAAGGGGTAATTTGAAAAGGGTCAGGGTGGGGTTTTTTTTTCGGGCCATCGGCGCCTTTTTATCAGTGATAGCCAAAATGGTGCCAATGGCCCGAGAGCGGGAGATCGCGCTGGGGGATCCCCCCCCCCCCCACTGGACCACCAGGTAATTTAACATTTTGGGGGGGTTCGGGAGGGTGGGGGAGTGTAAGGAATTTGTTTTAAAAGGTCGGGGTGGATTTAGAGGTTGTGTTGGTGTGCCGGTTTTCCCACCCTCCCCCAAATAATTCCCGTGCCCTATTTAACGATACAATATAAATGCTCCTGACGATAAATCGTGGGCATTTGTATTGTATCGTGTACTCTAACGGTTTAGAACGATTTTAAAATTATCGGACGGTAATTTTAATCGTTCAAAAACGATTCACATCCCTAGCAGATAAGGGTGGGGGGATTGTTGTGATGAATAAGTGTGATTATGTAGCTAAGGTTCGATGCCAGCTCAATGATCTGATTTTTTATCTGCCCTTGGAGAATGATCCTACTACTGATTTGAAAAATGAAATTTCCTTGTGTAATTGGATTACACAATGGGAGGCTAGTTTTCTGTCAATAGAACACCCGGTGATCCCTGTTTTTTATGTGTTACCAAACATTCACAAAACATTAAGGAACCCGCCTGGCCGCCGATAGTCTCAGGAATTGGCTCTGTTTTAGAACCCCTCTCTCAGTTTGTAGACATTTTTCTTAAACCTTTTATACCACTCATTAAATCCTATATCCGCGATTCTTCACATTTAATTACTATTTTGAACACACTAGAGATACCATCAACTTCATGTTTTCTTGTTACATTAGATATAATCTTGTTATATTCTAATATCCCACAGGAGGAGGCTTTAAGAATTATTGAATGTACACTTAATACACGATCAGAGTTTGAACGTGTACAACTACCTTTTTGATACAATTAGCGAGATTAGCTCTCACACAGAACTTTTTCCATTTTGATGAAGTATACTAAAAACAGGTGAAAGGTACGGCCATGGGTGCCACCATGGCCCTGAGCCTAGCTTGTTTGTATGTTGCGGAATTTGAGGAGTCATATGTTTACCCCGCTGAATGGTCAGGTTTCCTCCATCTGTGGCTAAGATTCATTGATGATATATTCATAATCTGGTTAGGTACAGATATGCAGTTTTACATATTTCTTGACTGGATAAACCAGTGTAACACCAACTTGCAGTTTAATTTTAATATTCACACATCCCAAGTTTCTTTTCTGGACCTTCTTATTTCTTTTGACAACACACAATTTTTAACTACTATCTTTAGGAAAGATACTGATCGAAATACACTACTTAACTATGACAGCTGTCATCCCAGGGCTCTCAAGAACAATATCCCCACGGGTCAATTTATGAGATTACGGCAGCTTTGCTCCTTTAAACCGGAGTTCCTTTCAAAAGCTAAGGAGATGATGTCTTGGTTTTTAGGGAGGGGATACCCGAGCAAGGTTCTGAGGAAAGCTTTTAAAAGAGCCCTCTATGTATTCTTTGAGACTGTAAATATCCAACTACATTGCAACAATTTTAAGCAAACTTGTATTTTAAAAAAATGACCATATATGAAAAGCAATGAAGAAGATCTTGATTGTCTGAATAAATTTGAGGCTCACATTTGCAGATTTGAGTTTTATTCTGAGCTTGTGACAAAGGACGATCACACATCCATAATTCCATTTCAGTATGAATCTGACCAATACTATGCCACACTGTTGCAGTTGGGTGCTGCAGTCAGGATAGTGGACCCTTGGGCCGGTCTACCCAGGGAGACAGGGTAGGCCGGGAGGCGGAGCCACAGGCTAGCGGTGTTCACCCGGGAACCAGAAACCCCCCAGGAGGAGCCCGTAGGGTCCTGGAACCTTGGGACTTAGGAGAAAAGCTCAGAGTCTATAAACAGAGAGAGCCTGGGCAGAGGGTGTAGCAATGAAAGTCCAAAGAGAACACAAAGTCTATAGGCCAGCAATGCGGGTTAAGGAGCAGCTGAAGGTGGGACAGCGGGCAGCAACAACACCTGTGGCAAGCTGGCCCGTGAGACAGGAGTTGAAGACAGGCTGCGAACTGGAGCAGGCTGTAGGCTGGACCGGAGTCTGGAGCTGGCTGTGAACCGGAGCAGGCAGATGACTGGAATGGAGTCTGCAGCTGGCTGTGAGCCGGATCAGGCTGAAGACTGGAACGGGGTCTGCAGCTGGCTGTGAGCCGGAGCAGGCTGAAGGCTGGAACGGGTCCTGCAGCTGGTTGTGAACCGGAGCAGGCTGAAGACTGGAACGGGACCTGCAGCTGGCTATGAACTGGAGCAGGCTGAAGTGGAGCCAGGGACGGACCAGGGTCTGAGGCAGGCAGCAAGCTGAAGCAAGGTCTGGAACGGTCCGAGGTCAGAGACAGGCGGCAAGCTGAAGCAGAGTCAGGAACGGTCCGAGGTCAGAGGCAGGCGGCAAGCTGAAGCAAAGTCAAGGCAATCCAAAGGTCAGGTCAGGAGCGAGGAACAGACAAAAGCGCAACTCAGAGCTACTAGGCAGTAGTGAACCTCGTTGCTAGGCAAGGAGAAGGCGTCCAGACGCCGGTTAAATCAGTCTTAGGGCGTGGCATCGTTAGCACAGGCAGGGCCAGACTTCCGGGAGCTGTGCGCACATAGTGTGCGTCCTCGGCAGCGGGGAGACGGGCAAGCAATGGCGGACGCCATGAGGAACCAGCGGAGCTGCAGGGATCCCGGGCGTGCGGAACGCGGCGTTTCCAGTAGCAGAGGTGAGCCCTGTTCAGAGTAAGAGAAGGGGAATCGGTGGAGACCGCAACACACACTTCCCACAAGAGAATTAGTTCATGATCCTGGCAGGTGTGATTAGAGCAAGTCAGCTTGCATATATCTGTTTTACAAACAACAACCTATCACTTGGACATGCTTATAATTGTTGGTCTAGAGAGTTCAAGTTTCATACCTGGAAATATGTATTTCGAGAGGAGACATCTGAACTATTAAGTAGGTAAAAGTGGAGAAGCTGAACCCTCTGGCTGCAACTCTCGTTTATTTTCTCAGCATCTCATTTGTGACTGAGCCAGTGAACAGCTAACGACTCTGCAACAGCTGCAGTCTTTACCAAAGCACTTAACTTTTCAAAGTAAAGTAATATTCTCAAATTAGAGCTTGTTCTCAGTATTTCAGCTTACAGCTGTCATAGCAACTGAAAAGAACTTATTTACTAATCACAAAGAGATGTCATAGTTCAAACTACATGTCTTGATATGCTTTAAAAAAAACTCTTGTGAGATTAGATGGGATCTTTGAGATGAACTTGGGAATAAAAGATGCATTACTTAACAGAAAAGCAATGTAAAACCCTCAATCAGTGTTCTATTAAGGAACCAGTTTACTAACTTATATTATCTTTAGCACCAATGATAAAGTACTTTATTGTGTTGCTAATGAGTGAGCTATACACTACTATGACTGCTAAACTGATTGAGTTTATCTACACTAAAATTGACAATGCTTGCCATAGTGTACAGCACCACTAACTTGTGGGCAGAAGGTACAAGAAGATCTGGATGGAGCATTAATTGGGAGAGAGGAATGGGGGAACTGGACGGGTATTTTTTTTAACCTTGGTATGATGAGAAATGGGAAGACAGGGTTCTTTGCGCCTCATCAGCCATGGTATGATTGTTCTCCATGCTAACCTACCCTGTTTGTTGCAGATCTTAACACTGTCTGTAATAAGATACAAATTTCTCTTAACCTCTCTGCCATATTGTTCTCAAAAGTATATCGGAAAAGATAGACAGATCGGCCCAAGATGGCGGCGTGAACGGCCGCAAGGAAAGCCGCTCTCTGGAATTACAATACCTTGGTTAAGATGCCTGAAAAAAGGAAAGGAAAGGAAAGGTGCGGGTTAACCCCCCTGAATCCGCTCTGCCTGATGGTCAGAAGTGGATAACCTCCTTTTCATCCCTGATGGTGGAAAAATCGTGAGATGTTTTCCCTGCATCAGTGGTTGGAGAGGGAGCTCCAGCACTGCATTGGGAAACCACCCTCAGTCCCCCAGATTGTCTACCTCCACCGTCGCCTGTGATGCAGGCAAACCTCCAGGAAGCAATGCAGAGTGATGACATCACCCACTCGACGGGAGGGGGATGCCGAGATGGAGAATCGGAGCTGCTACCGCGACTCTCCTCTAGCTTGCTGGGAACAGCAGCGATAAGGGTGATGGAAGAACCTGAGCCATTTTTGTCTCCAGTCGACCTGGTAGAGGAGGAAAGAAGGATCTTGAGGTGCAAGCTGTGGAAACTCCAGGGTTGTCGTTTGTCCGGGAAGGGGTTGAGTTTTCCAATTACCCCCTAAACTGGCTGTAGTAACTCTGGATACACTATGGGACCTTGTGGCTAGCCTTGGACTGTGAAAACAAAGACATGAAAGTTGAAACTGAGTTGCAATCCCTTAACCTCAACTTGGGTGGCCAAAGTAAAGACCATGGTAACAGAATGAATGAAATGGAGCAAAAAACAACACAAGCTCAAATGGTGAATGTTAAATTAGTAAAAGATTTTGGGATGCAGTCTAAAAGACTGGAATCATTTGAGAACTACACCAGACATCTTAACTTAATATTCCAAAATTTTCTATGTGCTTTGAGAGAAGATACCCAAAGCATATTAAAAAAGTTTTTTGTAGAGAATTTAAAATTTGAAGAATCTAAGATGCCTCTGATAATCAAGGCTTATTTCCTAACAAAATTCATGAGGAACATTGGAGGAAATCAATTGGAAGCTCTTGAAAATTTGAAAATTTGACACAGTTCTTAGAAAGTTCTACTGTAGAGATTTTGGGTAGAGGAACGTTACTTGTGTGCTTTGTGACAGAAAAAGATGTTAGTGATGTGATGAGAAGATATTTTCAAAATATTGCAGTTGCTTTCTTTGGTCACATTGTAAAGATTTTCCCAGATTTTGCCAGACCTACCCAATTAAAGAGAAGGGAGTTTATAAATTTAAGATCACAGGTACTGGCCTCAGGTTATACCTTCATATTAAGATACCCCTGCAGGTGTTTGGTATAAGGAAAGATGAAAGCTTTGTTTTCCCGGTGGTAGAACAGTTGAAATCCTTTTTAAATGCCAGGAATTTAAATATCATACCTGGGCAAGGTCATCCATGACAATCATGTAATGTCATTCCATCATAACCATGAAGCCAGTTACTCTTATGTTAGATTTTCTTATATTATAGAATCTCTCTTTATTTTTTGGGCCCTTTTATTTCATAATTAATTCCTTGCTGAAAAGTATGTAAATGTAATTTACCTTCATAATTGTTAAAATGTGAAACTAAATATTTTATCTTACTTGTCTTTTCTTTTCCTGATAAATTATGATGTATGAATACAGTGTGAAAATTAATAAAATATGAATTGAAAAAAAAATATCGGGGAAAAAAAAAGCCCTGCCTCAGGAGCAATCCCTGGGGCTCTCCATTCATCATCTTTCTTTATTCAAAGCTAACTCCATTTATTACCATGCTCTGCTGCCTATCCCTCAACCAGTTTCTAATCCAGTCTACCACTCACACCTCTAGACTGCTCAATTTATTTATGAGTCTTCTGTTCAAGACAGCATTAAAAGCTTTGCTGAAATTCAAGTATATTCTGCAGCCACCTCTCCTCTTTAACCTGCCTTGCTTTCTATTTGTTGTCCCTCTAGTCCTTTGCGGCCGCCCCCCCCCCCCCCCCCCCCAAACTGTACCCGCTAGAGAACGGCTGCTTTTCTCCTCTATTACTTGACCCTTTTCCTATCAATAGTTTTAAATCTTGAAGTCACCACTGACCTTTAAATTCATGTGGCAATATTTCTTTGATGGCCATGTTATGCACCATCACCCTGAAACTGGCTAGGGTGCCTATTACTTAAAAGATCAAATCAGGCAGTGTGATTATGTATGACTGATTTGATGAGGAGATACTCTGACTTGCCTCTTCTGAGGACAATTTTCAAACCTGCTCACCTATATAAAAAAACAAAACTGCAGAAAATAGTGCCCCCCCCCCCACACACACACACACACAGACGATATATTCTGTATGCTGTTCACAATGCTGGTACTTTTACACATGGTAAATAGGGACAAGAGTTAGGTCAGGGGAGGGACCTAAGAACATGTAAGATTTTTATTTTGATAGCCCTACACAATTTTTCTGCATCTATACTAGTACCTTACTCAAAACAAGTTCAAATATATGCAGGTAGTAAGTGCCCACCTGTTCCACTGACCCAATTTTCAAAAGGAAACCCTGTGGTCGCCATTTTAAAAATTGCCTTGACTATATAGAAAATACCTATCTATCTTATGAATATCTTAAATCTACATTTGTTTCATTTGAGGCAACTGAAACATAGTACCCTGGAATTATAACATATTTAATAATTCCATACTTTTGAAAATCCTGAATACATTGAAACTGACAAAATGTTATTTTTAAATAGCATCTGTGAACATCAGTGGCTAAGATACAGTTTGTCCACTATCATTGCTTTATTGCATTCTTGTCTGCCTAAAGTATCATAACTTAATGATGTGTTCTGCTTTACTAGGATACTTAATTGGTATGCAACAAGGATAATTTATTACTTAACCAAGTGATAATTACAGAAGCTGAGCCTTTCTGATGTATGAATTAATTATTTATTTTCCTCGACAAAATTTATGTTGTATATATATAAAACTAAGAAGGGATGTGCATTGGGTAATCTGATTCTGAACTGAAAAAATCTGTTGTTTCATTCCAAATAAAACAAATAGATAAGGTGCCCAAAAATAACAAAACATTGCATTTCCATTTGTTTAAGGATAGATAAAAGACTATGGAGCAAACTGAAGCTACACAGAGTGGAGCTGGCACAGGAAGAGACAAAGAAGGAGCAGAATCAAATAGCCAATCAAGGAGAATCACCTTTTCAACCAACCAATCCCTGTTAGTAGTTGCATGGATTGACAATTACTTCCTTATCCTTACTATTTTAGCCTTTAACTGTAAGTAACTGAGTCACTCACCATTTTGAAACATTTCACTCTTAGATTTCAGAGAAAGAGAGGAATTCCATTCTGTTCTTTGTGATTTTCAGAGTAACAGTAAAATTATAAAAAAGAAAAAAAAATATTTACATAGGAAGAGGAAGTTTGACTACAAGGCTTAGACTCCTGTTGTCTTTTATCAGTGTATGATAGAAGATACTAATCTCTAGGGGTGTGCATTCGGATTGACCGCATTAGTAAAACGCAACTCATATTTTTTTTTTACTTAAAAAATTGATTCGACATAAACGATCGGATTTCCCACATATCGAACATAGATATGTTCGATATGTGGGAAATCGCGATTGTTGAGCCAAAATAAAAATATAAACCCCCTCACCCTCCTTAATCCCCCCCCCCCCGACTTACCACAACTCCCTGGTGATGGAGCGAGGAGTGAGGACGCCATTTCTGCAATCCTTGGCGAGAAGCATGTGACGTCGGCGGCACGTCGAGTGACGCCGGCGTCACGTGATTCCCGGCTCGTTCGCGCCGGACGGCTCGTTCGGCCCAAAAAGAACTTTTGGCCAGCTTGGGGGGGCCTCCTGACCCCCTCAAGCTGGCCAAAAGTTCTTTTTGGGCCGAACGAGCCGTCCGGCGCGAACGAGCCGGGAATCACGTGGCGCCGCGTCACTCAGACGCGACGTCACGTGATTCCCGGCAAGTTCGCGCCGGACGGCTCGTTCGGCGCGAACAAGCCGGGAATCACGTGACGCCGACGTCACGTGATTCCCGGCAAGTTCGCGCCGGACGGCTCGTTCGGCCCAAAAAGAACTTTTGGCCAGCTTGAGGGGGTCAGGAGGCCCCCCCAAGCTGGCCAAAAGTTCTTTTTGGGCCGAACGAGCCGTCCGGCGCGAACTTGCCGGGAATCACGTGACGTCGCGTCTGAGTGACGCGGCGCCACGTGATTCCCGGCTCGTTCGCGCCGGACGGCTCGTTCGGCCCAAAAAGAACTTTTGGCCAGCTTGGGGGGGTCAGGAGGCCCCCCCAAGCTGGCCAAAAGTTCTTTTTGGGCCGAACGAGCCGTCAGGCGCGAACGAGCCGGGAATCACGTGACGCCGCGTCACTCGACGTGCCGCCGACGTCACATGCTTCTCGCCAAGGATTGCAGAAATGACGTCCTCACTCCTCGCTCGATCACCAGGGAGTTGTGGTAAGTCTGGGGGGGGGATTAAGGAGGGTGAGGGGGTTTAATTTTTTTTTTGCACATATGTACATATACCCAACTCATTGGATTTTTTTTATGTCCATATTGGCCGCAAGTGGGACCCCCTTTCGGACATAAAAAATATGAACATAAAATTTTGCTCTGCACATCCCTACTAATCTCTCTCCCTCTCTCTCTCCATCTCTGTTATGGTTACAATATCAAAATGAGATTAGTGTTTCACTGTATCCAGCAGCTAGAAGAGAGCTCTATGTTTTGACACTCTTACTAGATGCAGGTAAACAACAGCATTGTGGTCTTTCATTTTTGAAACATTTGTGTGTGTGGCCTTCACTTTGGGGAAGCACACAATACAGCATTTATTTCACAAGATAAGTGACTTTTGGTGTGTGTGTGTGTGTGTGTGTGTGTGTGCGCGCGCACTGCTTGGATGCTTTATAACACTAATGAGCCCAGCCACTGACACTAATCATCTGTAGAATATTGCATCATGCTATTACCAATATCTATCACAAAAAAGACTAGATTTGGCAAGATTAAAAGAGGAAGGAGAAAGCCTGCTCCTGTAATGGGAAATAGTGCCAGCGCGAGCAGCACAGATAATACTAGTGATTATAACATAACTACCCGAACCAAGATAAAGAGAGCTTATTTTAGTACAGAGGAAGTAGTTATAGAGGCAGGGCCAGATAGAAAGCTGTTAAAGCTATTTCTTGCTCCCATCTTTTCCACCTCTGTGGTGCATCAGGGGCAGAAGGAGGCATAGTCACTGAGTTGGATCAGCAGTGTTGGAGTCAGTGTCATTAAAAGTGGAGAAGCCAAAACCAGCAGAGCACCACTGCTCTCCTCTTTTTTTCTCCTGAGGACTGTCTGCAGAAGGTCTTTAAAGAAAGCAGTGATTCAATTGAATCATGTCTGGGATTTTTAAAGTCAGAAGATATTGAAGATCTAGTAGCGGAAGAGGATGTGAGGATGCTCATTGCTAGTGTGCTATCCAGCAAGCAACTGCAGGAGGCAGCACATGATTCTGTCAAGTTAAGATCATCCCCTGCTTACCAAGTAGTAGAGAGAATAGCAGAGGTCTGTGGCCTTTTCCTTCCCAGTCTGCACTCAGCTGAGGCCCCAGCAGCAGCACCTAAGGGATTCAGAAAGAGGGAGGTGATCCCACAAGATATCAGAAATGTGGAGACACAGAGTTAGGGGGCGGGGGGGGGGGGGGGACGGGACCGGGGACTGGCATTTTGTGTAATACATTCACTGTCATAAGGCCATAAATAGAAAAAAAGAATGGGCAGCTTTCAAACAGTGGCATGCAGAATATTTTACAAAATGAACACCTGTTAGCGATGGCCTCAGGGGAGGCCATCTGTAGTAGACTGAGGACACTGTCTTCCATTCAAAGCAGCAGCAGCAGGAAAATCAGAGAAACTAGCCCCTTCCCCTATTGAAATGACAAGTAATCAGCACACATCCTCACATCAGTAGCAAGTCACCATGGAGTAGATGAGGTATGTTACCACATCACTTTCCCATAGTAAGAATCAAGCTGCTTCAAAGTGGTGGCATGGTGCATTGGAGAAATGATTGCCCTGAATGATCAGCCCCTGCAGATGTTGAAGAACATGGAATTTAAGCAGCTGTTGTACCTTTTAACCCCCAATTACAAAGTTTTCTCCAAGACCACATTCAGTAGGTATGTTATTTCCATCATTTATTTAAAATAAAATTTTATCCTGCGCTATCTCAATTTCTGGGCAGGTAACAATCCCACATCCAAATCAAACAATGCAACAAACATAAAATCAAAGCTTGCAAAACTAAAATAACAAACATAAAAATATAAAAAAATATAAAATCAATACTAGTTAATTAATGAAACTAAAACCTACATAAAAAAATAAAAACTCTCACTCATAAAAATGTCACATTCAATAACATAATCAGTTACCATAACAACCTGGTAGTAGATGCCAATTGAGTGTTGCCCAGTAAGAAGAATTTGGTGGTCTAGAGTATCAAAAGCAGCAGAGATATTTAATAGAACTAGAATGTACTCAATATTAGTGTCAAAGCCTCGGAGTAGACTATCAAAAGAGGGTAGCAAAAGAGTTTCTGTGCTGTGGCCTTTTCAAAATCCATGTTGGTTTGGATGGAGGATTGCATTATCTGAAAGGAAGTCTGTGAGCTGATGTAAGACCACAGACTCAATCAGTTTAGCAAGGGAAGTAAGTGAAGTGATAGGGCATAAATTATTAAAGTCGGAAAGGTCTTTGGCTTTGTGTTTTTAAATTTGTAAAATGGCGGTTTGCTAGAGGGTATTCAGGAATATACCCGATTGAAGGGCTTGATTTATGATTTGGCAAAGTGAGGGGCTGGCAAGGTCGCCTAATGCTTTTAAGCAGTGAATTGCACAAGGATTATACAGAGAGAAGGCACATTTCATTTTTTTGAAGAATAAGAACAGTAGATGAGTTGACTGGTGTAAAAGAAACCCAAACATCTTCTAGAGGTGATGAGTTTTGGGACTGGGAAGATGTGAAGGCAGCTATGTTTTCATGAATATTATCACATCAAGCATGCACAGTACTTGCCAGGTTCTTGTAGCCTGGTTTGGCCTCTGTTGGAAACAGGATGCTGGACTTGATGGACCCTTGGTCTGATCCAGTATGGCAATTTCTTATGTTCAGTAACTTCCCTGTATTATGTTTAGAAACAGAATAGCCTGTCTTATCAGACAAAGCTATAAATTAGTTTTGGTTTGATACGTATTCCTTAGCCTGCAAGTAACAAGGTACTTAGTTTCAACATAGTAATCTTGTCCTTTCACTCTGCCTGTCTCCTGGTTTGGTGCCTTCCTATATTGTTCTGACACTTTTACTATGTGGCCTGCTCCTGCTGCTGTTGTGGTGCCTTAGGATTCATGCCACAGTTGATAGTGCTCCTTGTCCCCTCATGATGCCTTAGGTTGTACATGCCACTGCTGTTGGTATCATTTGCCCCTTTTTTAGTACCTTGAGGTGTTTGTGGCACTGTTGATGGTGCCTCTTACCCCTTTCATGGTGCTTTGGGGTGTTGATGCCATTGTCCGTGATTTCTTTTTCCTCTCACAGTGCCTTGTGCTATTCATGCCACTCTTTGTACCACCTTGTCCCACTTTTAAGGACTTGGATTACTGTTCCTTTGCTGCTGAAACCTACCTGTAGGTTTCATTCAAATTGGATAGAAAACCCTAGTGATAAAGTCCAAAGGAGGTGAAAATGCCTCTGCACAGATCATTGATGAGGTCTGGAGGCGGTATCTCAAAAAAGAAAGAGATTGCTTAGAAGCAGTCTGGAGGAAGGCATCAAAAACATATGAAATGAGACTTATCAACCTATATATGCAACCTTAGAAAAGAGGAGAAACAGGTACAGAGCTTTGAATACCTGAAAGGTCAAACTTTTCCAACCGGAAGGAAGCTGTAGGACTAGGAGTCATGATATGAAGGTCTGAGGAGTAGACTAAAGAACAATGTGAGAAAGTACTTTTTCACAGAAAGCCTGGTGGATGCCTGGCATGCCTCCTGGAAGATGTGGTAACGATAGGAATGGTAGCAAAAGATCCATGAAATGAGGAGGAAATGAAGAACACAGATAATTATGGTATAACATTTCTGCACAGAGGTAACATGCACAGAAAGGCAATTACAACCCAAAACAGAAGGCATGGGGTAACTTACAGCGAGAAGCAGTTACTACCCTAAACATCTTGCTGGGCAGACTGGCTGGGCATTTCTTGTCTTTATCTGATGGCCTTTACGATGTTACTATGTAAAATGCCATGCCTCCGGACCTCAGGCAGAAAACTTGTCTACTAACTTTTATAAAGAAACTAAAGACATGGCTGTTCTGCAGAGCCTTCCCCACTACTAGCCCAACAGCCTGACATAGAATTGTTCCATCACTTATGCAAATAAACAAACACTAAATCACACCTACAAGTTATCATGAGGTCAGCTCCTCGCCTCCCTCCCATGTATATAGTACTTTAACTTCGTTCTCCCCTTCTTTATTTCCTACTCCCAGTTAAGGCTCCCTTGTTATAATGTAACTTTATGCTCCTTTAAATTGTCTCTTGTTGATTGGTTGGTTATAGTTACTGCTTAGTTCGATGTAAACCGAGCTGATTAGATTTGTATCAAGAAAGTTGGTATATAAAAGCCTTTAATAAATAAAATAATATTATGCATTACTTCCCCATTGGTTTTAATGGATTCATATACTTTTATGTACATGGGGAGAGGCATTCCAGAGGGTAGAGATTGGATGCAATAGGGATTTTGAACATGCTTTATTTTAAAAAGAATGCACATAAATTCTCCCTGCAAAACTTTACATGCCAATTAGAAGATATAATTACACATAGTTTCACCAGGATACTTTTCAAAGCAAATGTACATCCTTTGAAAATAGGTATACATTGGGTGCATAACAACTTGCAAAATCTTGGGACCTGTTATAAAATTGCCCTCTCTATACATATTATATGCAGTATGTATTATTTAATAATAGTTTTAGCTGTCAAGCTACAGGTAGCATTGTCACATAGCATTCCTTGCTTTCATTTCCAGTCAATGCTCAAGCATTATTGATGTGATAATGTTAGACAGAATAATAAACACAGGTCTTTCAGAAATAAAGAAGGGTGATGTATACAGAATGGGACACATTCTAATAACCTGAAAATAAATGTTATATTTCTAAAGTTTATTTTAACTTTTTAAAATCTAAAATAGCTCTCCAGACAGGAAAAGAATTGTCAATCTCCTGCTCAGCAGTTGAATATGTTTTACCGTAGAACCAGCAATTACATCTTAGTCTCTTAAGTTAAGAAAAAAAACACCCTGCAGTTTTAAGAATATTCAAGAAATAAGTAATGAGTAATGTGCAAGTAATATCAGTGGCAATAGAGTGTTTAGTTAATTGAATTATCCCCAATACATTAAGCTGTAAAGGTAGGACTGGCATATATGAAAATGTTGATATATGTATAGTTACAGGGGAAAAAAGCAGCTATATTTTATTGCTTGCATGTGTTTCAGCTTTTGATGGATCTAAATTTAGGAGGAGGGTTAATGAGAAGGTCTCTCTACCTGCTGCTGATTTTCACAGCTGTTGTTTTCTTTCAACCTACTCATGTTCTCTCTGGCACTGTAGCTCTTTCCAATTCTTAACTGATAATTCCAACATTTGTTTGTTCCAAGTACACTATCAGTATTCTGGACACAAGGGTTGGACAATTTAAATGTCCATGGTCTCAATTCATCCCATAACTGGGGACTTGAAAACATTTTCAGAGGAAAAAATATTCAAAGACTTTGGCAAATATAATTAAATCTGGTGTTTAACAAATCTGAGCAAAATTCTATAAATTACTTTGTGCAACTTTTTAGATCTGCCCCCCTCTGGAATATCACAATATATTATTGGTTTCCTGTTCTTACCTGTGAGCCTTATTATGCTTCATGAGATGTTAAGAATTTACTTTGTGATGTGGTCAACAACTGGATTAGGGAAGAAGAAACACAAAAAGTATGCTTGGACCCTGATGTCCAATATAAAATTGCTGGCTCATACTTCAATTACCATACAGCCTTATTTGCATATCTTCAAAAGTACTTATGCACCCACAACTTGAGTCAATGGGCAATAAAGAAAAATCACAAGGAAAGTAGAAATCTGAATTGTATGGTATTTAAATACTTTCAACTTATAGAGAATGTTCTGTTAGTATAGTTTGGCAAGGCTCATTTATATATAGCCAGCCATGAAAAATAAGGAAATATTGTTTCAGCCACATTGGACAATCTGCCTTTCCCTTAGCTCCTTATGAACAACACTGCATAACAAAGATGCCTATTTCCTTTACAAACACATTTTGAAATTTCAAATCCTACTCCCTGCCTGTTATGATAACATTCCCTGTCATCTCAGAGAAATTATTCAAAAGGGGAGGATGATTGAACAGGGGGAAAAAAAAGTGACGTCACAATCATAGTCGGAGTCTCGATACATTCAAGAAATTCACCGGTATTTCTTCTCTCTCATTCATAGGTCAAAAATGGTAATTATACTAATGAAAGATAAATTTATAATTTAGGAAATTAGTTAAGGCTGAGCTGTTTAGAAAAGCATATTGGGTTGTTAGAAACTGCAGGAAATTTGATGTAATAAGTTTTAATATCTTGTTTCAATTCTATGTTTTTATATTTTGTATTGTTTTTATGTATGTTATTTTGTAATCTGCACTGAACAGGATGGATTTTGTGGAATAGAAGCTGTATTAATACATAAAGAAGGGCCGATGCAATAAAAGTGCGTCGAAAGCAGGGTGCTCAGTGTTGAGTGCCCGCTTTTCTAAAGCGCGCCCAGGCACCTTTCTTGGATGCATGATGCAATATTTAAATGAGCGACTGTGCTACCAAGGAGGCACTAGGGTTGATTGTGCACTCCTAGCACCTCCTTGGCAGAGGGTGCTCAGGAGAGGTCGGCTGTCCGCGGATTAGGAAAGTGGATACTCAATTTTACGAGCGTCCATTTTCCTACCCGGTGCACAGCCATGGATGAGGAAAATGGATGGTCATTAACTGAGCATCCATTTCCCTAATTGACTACTGGCACTTTTCATGTATTTATTTATTTATTTTTAGACTTTTGGTTCCTCTGACTTAATATTGCCATGATATGAGCACTATTAGTTTCACGGCGCGTTGGATGCACATTGTGGATGCGCTAATTCTCTTATAAGGGGCTGTGGGTGCGCGTCCAAAATGCACATCCAACTGTGGGTTAAACAGTGCACTTAGCTGAGCGCACTTTGGGGCGGATTTTAAAAGGCCCGCGCACGTAAATCCTTCCGGATTTATGCGCGCAGGGCCCTTGCGCGCCTATTTTGCATAGGCTGCCGGCGCGCGTAAGTCCTGGGGCTTTCGAAAAGGGGCGGGAGGGGACATGTCTGGGGGTGTTCCCGAAACGACGCGGCGTTTCGGGCCCGGGCCCGGGGGCGTGGCGCCGGCCCGGGGGCGTGGTCGAGGCCTCAGGACCAGCCCCCGGGACCGGAGGATGGAGCGGGGCTGCCGGCCGAAGCGACAAAGGTAGGGGGGGGGGTTTAGATAGGGCCAGGGGGGTGGGTTAGGTAGGGGAAGGTGGGGGGAGGGCGAAGGAAAGTTCCCTCCGAGGCTGCTTCGAAATCGGAGCAGCCTCGGAGGGAACAGGCAGCTCGCGCTGGGCTCGGTGCGCGCAGGTTGCACAAATGTGCACCCCCTTGCGCGCGCCAACCCCGGATTTTATAGGATACGCACGTATCTTATAAAATCCAGCGTACTTTTGTTCGCGCCTGGTGCGCGAACAAAAGTACGCGATCGCGCAAGTATTTAAAATCTACCCCTTTTTTTTTGCATCGGCCCCTAAATAAATAAGAAAAGTAGAAGAGATCTGTTTCGTGAAAATATTCAAAGCAATCCTAGAAAAATCAAGCATTGTATAATAGAGTGTGAAATCTAAATCGCTAAATCAAAAAACAAAAACTCAAAAAACACAGATAGTATCAGAAAAATAAATCTAGGATGTCACACAACCTGCAATGCTCATTAAGGGCATGATTTTCAAAAGCATTTATAAGCATAAAACTGGATTTTACACATGTAAATGTACTTTACATATGTAAGTGAGCTTTTGAAAATTGATACAATATATGCCATTGAATTGTTCAGAGGTTAAACACATGTAAGTGCACTGTATGGGGCATACGTGTGTAACACGAGAAAATCTGCCCCTGCGCGTGCCAAGCCTATTTTGCATAGGCTCGGTGGTGCATGCAAGCCTCGGGACGTGAGTATGTCCCGGGGCTTGCAAAAAGTGGTGTTCTGGGGGCGGGGCTGTGGGAGGGGCACTGGCCCGGGGACCTGCTGGGGCAGGACCGAGGCCTCCGGCACAGCATCTGTGCCGAGGGATGGTGCGCTGGCAGCCGGCCGGCGTGCGCAAGTTACGCCTGCCCAGAGGCAGGCTTAACTTTCGAGATAAAGGTCAGGAGGGGGTTTTAGTTAGGGCTGGGGGACGGGTTAGATAGGGAAACGGAGGGGAAGGTGGGGGGGGGGGGGGGCGGAAGGAAAGTTCCTTCTGAGGCCGCTCCAATTTCGGAGGGAACGGGAAAAGACATCGGGGCTCCCCTAAGGCTCGGCGTGCGTGTTGCATGAACAAATCTACGCCCTCGCTCTGTTTTTAAAATCTGGCCCTATACGCATAAATGGCTTTTGAAAATTACTCCAATAGTATATTAAATTTACATGTGTAACTCCTTTGAAAATTCACTATACTGTTCACACATGGGGGGTAATTTAAAAAAGGATTTACACAAAAAAAGTCATTTTAAAATGTTGCGACCGTCGGTCTTCGATGGCTTCGCCTCGCCTACCTCTCACTACTTGCGGCTCCTCCCGCTCACCTCAGACTACTGGCTGCCACGGCGTCTGTTTGCTGTCCTCTCCGGCGTCCCCGGACCAGCTTTGGTGCTGCCTCCCGCCATGCTCCTCCAAGGTACCTTAGGGCGCGCGCACGCACGCCGCCCTCATCTTTATTTGCACGTTGGCACGAACCTCAGGGGCGTACCCCTGATATGACATCACGCTGCCCGGATATTTAAGCTTACAGTATTTGCTAGCTCAACGAGTTAGCAACAGAACTATACGGATGGGATTTGCTCTCCATACCGAAGCTGCTCTGCCACTCCAGCGCTATCTGGAACTCTTACACCCTTCGGGGTTGCTAACAGGTTACCTGCTCGTCGGGGGCCTCTTCTGCTTCTTTCAGGTGCTATCAGGAAACCGGTACTCGCTCCTCGAGGGCCCATGTTCCCTGAGTCGCTGCCTGCATCTTCAAACCTTTCTACTTGGAAGACTTCACTAGCAGTTTCCATCTGTGAGTACAACTAACATCTATTCCACAGTACTGCTTCACTGGAACCAGGTACTCGCTCCTCGAGGGCCTGCCCTCTGTTCCGGTGCCAGATCTCTCATCTAGTGGAATCTCTGTTACTGCTATGTGAGTACATTACAACTGAGTCTCTCTGCTCTATGGGATCAGGTACTCGCTCCTCGAGGGTCTGCTCTCCCTGTCTCGGAGCTCTCCTAATTCTACCTGGGACTCTGAATGCTTCTCATTGCATACTCATAACTCTCAGTCTCTTTCCACTACAGCACAGCCTAGCAGAGAATTCGCTGTTCCAGCGTTCTATGGGAGACCTGCCCAGCCAGGTTCAACATCCACTACTCAATACTGCCACCTCTGGTGGTTTCCAAAACTGTTTAATAAAAGATTCAAATCTGTGTTTGTGTGTCCAGAGTCTAGCCTGATACTGTGGTCCCTCACGGGACTGCCCCCCCAGTGGGAGTGGTCAGCTGCCAGTGTCCAAGGGTCCACCCAAACATCAATAACTATAACATAAAACGAGTTGCACATGTACAGTAACTGCAACATGCTATTGTAGCAGTTTTTAAAAGCCATTTATTCATGTAATGTGCACTTGCACATGCATATCTTATGGACAATTCAATGCCATATTTTGTAGCAATTTTCAAAAGCCCACTTACACAGGCAAAGTGCATTTACATGAGTAAAACCCAGTTTTAAGCATGAAAATGTTTTTCAAAATGTGGCCTTTAGTGTCAATCATTTACTCCTCTATGTGCAAAATGTTATTTCCCTTATTTTATAATTTTTCTAAATTCCAAGATGCAATTTAAAAATGTGCAACTTGAATCCTGTCAATGAGGTTAGGCTGGTAGTTTCATTTCATTTCATTCAAAATGAAATGAAACAAAAATATCCTGCTTGATTTTGGATTACCTATTCATTTGAAATGAGTGCACATCCCTACACATAAGTTAACTGGCAAATATGCAAATAAGTTACACCAATTTTCTAAATTATTCACACACTATTATACCGGCTACTTGATATATGTATATTTGTTGAGAGGATTTATGTGCAAATTATTCAAAATCAATAAGTATGCACACAATTCCCAACTCTACCCAGACTCCACCCCTATAATGTCTCTCCCCTAATCATGTAAAAGTATGCACACACATATAGGGGTAGATTTTTAAAAAATATGCGCTCTCGTCCATGTGTGCATGCTACCAGGTGTGCACATGAACGCGCAATTTTATAATATTCTCATGCCGGTGCACACATGTTATAAAATTGGAGGTGACACGAGCAAGGGAGGGTTGAAAATTGTAATTTACACGCGGCGACAAGATTGGGCCTCCCCCAGTTCCCTTCCAGTCCACTCCAATTAAGGAGGGGAATGTGAGGGAACTTTCGTACCCCCCTCCCCTTCCTCCCTATTTCCTTCTCCTCCACGACCCCTTAGAAGGACTTACCTTTTTTTCTTCTTGTTTTAGAACTTATGCCAGCTCCTGAGCTGGCGTAAGTTGCCTGCGGTCATCTGGCACAGCAGCAAATGGACACTGTACCGGCCGCCTCCAACTCCACCTTGCCCCGCTATCTGGACCGCCCCTTCCTGCCCCCCTTCCCACCCCCTTCCCGTCCCTTTTATTTGGTCCAGCTCTTGTGCACGTAACAAGGGTTACGCCCGCAGCTGGCCCCTTTTAAAATGCAAGCAGCGCACGTAAGGCACAACCACACACATAACCCACACTTTTTTCGTGCACCAGGCATTTAAAATCGGGCCGATAAAGTGTATGCTCATAATTTTATGTTATATTGGTTGCACAACTGTCTATATTCCCATTTCTATGGGTAAAGAGCTACTACCTTCTACAGAAGACTCTTTGAAAATTACCCTTCTTCAGCCTTAAAAGGGTTATGTGCAAGTTATCTCCAAGGTTGTTTCTTGTGGTATATCCCATTTCTTGCATTATGCTCTGCACAAGGTGCATTATTAATAGATCCTTCATTGAAGGAGGATCAATTTTCTAAGCATGCAACATAGTTTTTCATGTATAGCGCCAAAGTTGTGGAATAAACTTCCTGTTGAAACTCAGGCCTTCAATACCCAGTTGTTTTTTTTTCTTTTAGGGATAAGGCAAAGGCCCATTTATTTCAGGAAGCTATGGAGAGATTATGGATTCTGGATAGGGTGGTTTGTCTTCAGTGGTTGTAATGGGGTGGATGTGGGAAGAAGTAGAAAGGAGTTTGGTTTTAAAGAATTTCTTGAGTTATTTAATTATTTTAACTATTATTTACTTTTGGTATTATATAGGGCAACCCATTCTGGTATACTTCTTCCACTCTTATACTCCCACTTAGCATGAGGAAATCCATAAAGGTGAATTTTCAAAGCTGGACAGGAACCAAAATTGGGAGATAGGTGCATATGTAACATATGTATGTGTCCACCCAATTTTATAAGCTGTCCACATGTGCATAGATCCCAATGTGCAAATATCTTGCATCAGGAAAATAAGGGGTGGAATATGGGTGTGGCATGGGCATAGTGTGAACATTCCAGGGTGGGGGCAAGTAGCTATGCACATAGGCAAATATAAGTAAAGAATCACTTGAGCGAAAAGATTCCAAATTATCCCTGTCACCTGAAAAGCAGAATGTTAATACAAACAAAAGAACACACTTTGAAATGCTTGTATGCCAATTGTAAGAAGTAAGATGGAAGAGTTAGAATGTACAGCATTAAATGATGAGATAGACTTAATTGGCATAGTGGAAGGAGGATAATTAATGGGATAGTGCTATACCAGGGTACAAATTATATTGCAATGATAAAGAGGAGCAACTTGGTAGGGGGTGGCGCTTTATGTCACCCCCTACCAAGGGATGGCATAGAGTTGAATAGGATAAAGAACCTGCAACAGATTAAATACACAATTGAATCTTTATGGGTAGAAATCCTTTGTGTATTGGGGAAGATTATAGCAATAGAAGTATATTATCATCAACCTGGCCAAAATGAAGAGACAGATGATGAAATGCTAAGAGAAATTAGGGAAACTAATCAAATTGGTAGTGTAGTAATAATGGGAGATTTCAATTATCCCAATATTGATTGGGTAAATGTAACATCAGGACATAGAAACATAGAAACATAGAAATGACGGCAGAAGAAGACCAAACGGCCCATCCAGTCTACCCAGCAAGCTTCACACACTTTTTTCTCTCATACGTATCTGTTTCTCTTAGCTCTTGGTTCTATTTCCCTTCCACCCCCACCATTAATGTAGAAAGCAGTGATTGAGCTGCATCCAAGTGAAATATCTAGCTTGATAAGTTAGGGGTATTAGGGGTAGTAACCGCCGCAATAAGCAAGCTACACCCATGCTTATTTGTTTTACTCATACTATGTTATACAGCCCTTATTGGTTGTTTTTCTTCTCCCCTGCCATTGAAGCAGGGAGCTATGCTGGATATGCTTGAAGTATCAGTTTATTCTTCTCCCATGCTGTTGAAGCAGAGAGCCATGCTGGATATGCAACTGACAAAATTAAAGCTAAAAGAACTGCATACAAGAAATACAAAAGATCCCAAAGGGAGGAGCACAAAGAAGAATATCTGATTCAACTGAGGGAGACTAAGAAATTAATCAAGTTGGCAAAAAGTCAAGCAGAAGAGAGGATTGCCAAGGAGATAAAATATGGTGACAAAACATTTTTCAGATACATCAGCGAAAAGAGAAAAGTCCAAAGTGGTATAGTGAAATTGAAAGGTGGAAATGATCAATGTGTGGAGGGAGACGAAGAAATGGCAGAAATATTAAACGAATACTTCAGCTCTGTGTTCACTAAAGAAGACCCTGGAGAAGGACCATCTGTACACAACAAGAAACTGGAGGGAAGCGGAACAGAGGAAAATCCATTTACAGTAGATAATGTATGGGAAGAGCTAAAGAATCTGAAAGTGGACAAAGCCATGGGGCCTGATGGGATTCATCCAAGGATACTGAGGGAGCTCAGAGATGTGCTGGCGGGACCGCTGTGCGACCTGTTCAATAGATCCCTAGAAACAGGAGTGGTGCCGAGTGATTGGAGAAGAGCGGTGGTGGTCCCTCTTCACAAGAGTGGGAACAGAGAGGAGGCTGGTAACTACAGACCAGTTAGCCTCACTTCAGTGGTGGGAAAAGTAATGGAGTCACTGTTGAAAGAGAGAATAGTAAACTATCTACAGTCCGGAGAATTGATGGACCAGAGGCAGCATGGATTCACCAGAGGAAGCTCCTGTCAGACAAATCTGATTGACTTTTTTGACTGGGTAACCAAGGAATTGGATAGAGGAAGAGCACTCGATATCATATACTTGGATTTCAGCAAAGCTTTTGATACGGTTCCACACAGGAGACTGGTGAATAAAACGAGAAGCTTGGGAGTGAGTGCCGAGGTGGTGACCTGGATTGCAAATTGGTTGACGGACAGAAGACAATGTGTGATGGTAAATGGAACCTTCTCTGAAGAGAGAGCGGTTTTAAGTGGTGTACCGCAAGGATCGGTGTTGGGACCGGTCCTGTTCAATATCTTTGTGAGCGACATTGCGGACGGGATAGAAGGTATGGTTTGTCTTTTTGCAGATGACACTAAGATCTGCAACAGAGTGGACACGCCGGAAGGAGTGGAGAGAATGAGACGGGATCTAAGGAAACTGGAAGAGTGGTCGAAGATATGGCAGCTGAGATTCAATGCCAAGAAGTGCAAAGTCATGCATATGGGGAGTGGAAATCCAAATGAACTGTATTCGATGGGGGGGGAAAGGCTGATGTGCACGGAGCAGGAAAGGGACCTTGGGGTGATGGTGTCTACTGATCTGAAGTCAGCAAAACAATGCGACAAGGCAATAGCTAAAGCCAGAAGAATGCTGGGCTGCATAGAGAGAGGAATATCGAGTAAGAAAAGGGAAGTGATTATTCCCTTGTACAGGTCCTTGGTGAGGCCTCACCTGGAGTACTGTGTTCAGTTCTGGAGACCGTACCTTCAAAAAGACAAAGACAAGATGGAGGCGGTACAGAGAAGGGCAACCAGGAAGGTGGAGGATCTTCATCGGATGACGTACGAGGAGAGATTGAAGAATCTAAATATGTACACCCTGGAGGAAAGGAGGAGCAGAGGTGATATGATACAGACTTTCAGATACTTGAAAGGTGTTAATGATCAAAAGACAATGACAAACCTTTTCCAAAGGAAAAAAATCAGCAGAACCAGGGGTCACGATTTGAAGCTCCAGGGAGGAAGATTCAGAACCAATGTCAGGAAGTATTTCTTCACGGAGAGGGTGATGGATGCCTGGAATGCCCTTCTGGAGGATGTGGTGAAGACCAGAACTGTGAAGGACTTCAAAGGGGCGTGGGATAAACACTGTGGATCCATAAAGTCAAGAGGCTGCCAATGAAGAGTGGGTGATTCGCCAGAATGATGGCTACTGCCTGGAGTCAATACCCTTATTAAATAAACATACACAGGCTTACTGTGACTCCAACATCGCTCTAAGCTTCAACAGCAAGAGGAAATGTGGGAAAAAAGGATTCACACTCACAAAGAGGGGAGTAGCTGGCTTGTTACGGCGGTTACTACCCCAAATCAAATAAGCCTGATACTTCACTTTCAATGCATATACAGCAAAGTTCTCTGATTCAACGGCAGGGGAGAAGAAAAACTGATACTTCACACATCCAGCAGAGCTCTCTGCTTCAACGGCAGGGGAGAAGAAAAGAGGGTTCGCACTCACAAAGCGGGGAGTAGCTGGCTTGTTACGGCGGTTACTACCCCAAACCAAATGTGCCTGATACTTCACTTTCGAGGCACATCCAGCATGGCTCTCTGCTTCAACGGCATGGGAGAAGACTTATACGTCACGCATATCCAGCATAGCTCCCTGCTTCAACGGCAGGGGAGAAGAAAAACAACCAATAAGGGCTAATAACATAGTCTGGGTAAAACAAATAAGCATGGGTGCAGCTTGCTTATTGCGGCGGCTACTACCCCTACTACCCCTAACGAATCAAGCTAGATATTTCACTTGGATGCAGCTCCATCACTGCTCTCTACATTAAAGGTGGGGGTGGAAGGGAAATAGAACCAAGAGCTAAGAGAAACAGAGAAGTATGAGAGAAAATATGTGTGAAGCTTGCTGGGCAGTCTAGATGGGCCATTTGGTCTTCTTCTGCCGTCATTTCTATGTTTCTATGTTTCTATATTTGGTTTGGGGTAGTAACTGCTGTAACAAGCCAGCTACTCCCCGCTTTGTGAGTGCGAACCCTTTTTTTTTTCTCCCCTGCCGTTGAAGCAGAGAGCTCTGCAGGATGTGTGTAGTATCAGTTTTTTCTTCTCCCCTGCCGTTGAAGCAGAGAACTATGCTGTATATGCATAGAAATTGAAGTAACAGGCTTATTTGGTTTGGGGTAGTAACCGCCGTAACAAGCCAGCTACTCCCCCCTTTGTGAGTGCAGATCCTTTATTCCACATTTCCTCTTGCTGTTGAAGCTAGAACGATGTTGGAGTCACAGTAAGAATGTGTACGTTTATTGAATAAGGGTATTGTCTCCAGGCAGTAGCCATCATTCTGGCGAGTCACCCACTCTTCATTGGCGGTCTCTTGACTTTATGGATCCATAGTGTTTATCCCACGCACCTTTGAAGTCCTTCACAGTTCTGGTCTTCACCACATCCTCCAGAAGGGCATTCCAGGCATCCACCACCCTCTCCGTGAAGAAATACTTCCTAACATTGGTTCTGAATCTTCCTCCCTGGAGCTTCAAATCGTGACCCCTGGTTCTGCTGATTTTTTTCCTACGGAAAAGGTTTGTCGTTGTCTTTGGATCATTAAAACCTTTCAAGTATCTGAAAGTCTGTATCATATCACCTCTGCTCCTCCTTTCCTCCAGGGTGTACATATTTAGATTCTTCAATCTCTCCTCGTACGTCATCCGATGAAGATCCTCCACCTTCCTGGTCGCCCTTCTCTGTACCGCTTCCATCTTGTCTTTGTCTTTTTGTAGATACGGTCTCCAGAACTGAACACAGTACTCCAGGTGAGGCCTCACCAAGGACCTGTACAAGGGAATAATCACTTCCCTTTTCTTACTCGATATTCCTCTCTCTATGCAGCCCAGCATTCTTCTGGCTTTTGCTATAGCCTTGTCGCATTGTTTCGCAGACTTCATATCATTAGACACTATCACCCCAAGGTCCCTCTCCTGCTCCGTGCACATCAGCCTTTCCCCCCCCATCGAATACAGTTCATTCGGGTTTCCACTCCCCATATGCATGACTTTGCACTTCTTGGCATTGAATCTCAGCTGCCATATCTTCGACCACTCTTCCAGTTTCCTTAGATCCCGTCTCATTCTCTCCACTCCTTCCGGCGTGTCCACTCTGTTGCAGATCTTAGTGTCATCCGCGAAAAGACAAACCTTGCCTTCTATCCCGTCCGCAATGTCGCTCACAAAGATATTGAACAGGACCGGTCCCAACACCGATCCTTGTGGTACACCACTTAAAACCGCTCTCTCTTCAGAGAAGGTTCCATTTACCATCACACATTGTCTTCTGTCCGTCAACCAATTTGCAATCCAGGTCACCACCTCGGCACTCACTCCCAAGCTTCTCGTTTTATTCACCAGTCTCCTGTGAGGAACCGTGTCAAAAGCTTTGCTGAAATCCAAGTATATGATATCGAGCACTCTTCCTCAATCCAATTCCTTGGTTACCCAGTCAAAAAAGTCAATCAGATTTGTCTGACAGGATCTTCCCCTGGTGAATCCATGTTGCCTCTGGTCCATCAATTCTCCGGACTGTAGATAGTTCACTATTCTCTCTTTCAGCAGTGATTCCATTACTTTTCCCACCACCGAAGTGAGGCTGACCGGTCTGTAGTTGCCAGCCTCCTCCCTGTTCCCACTCTTGTGAAGCGGGACCACCACCGCTCTTCTCCAATCACTCGGCACCACTCCCGTTTCTAGGGATCTATTGAACAGGTCACACAGCGGAGCTGCCAGAACATCTCTGAGCTCCCTCAATATCCTTGGATGAATCCCATCAGGCCCCATGGCTTTGTCCACTTTCAGGTTCTTTTGCTCTTCCCACACATTTTCTACTGTAAAAGGATTTTCATCTATTCCACTTCCTACCAGTTTTTTGTTGTGTAGAGATGGTCCTTCTCCAGGGTCTTCTTTAGTGAACACAGAGCTGAAGTATTTGTTTAATATTTCTGCCATTTCTTCGTCTCCCTCCACACATTGATCATTAGCACCTTTCAATTTCACTATACCACTTTGGATCTTTCTCTTTTCGCTGATGTATCTGAAAAATGTTTTGTCACCATTTTTTATCTCCTTGGCAATCCTCTCTTCCGCTTGACTTTTTGCCAACTTGATTAATTTCTTTGTCTCCCTCAGTTGATACAAATATTCTTCTTTGTGTTCCTCCCTTTGGGATCTTTTATATGTCTTGAATGCTGTTCTTTTAGCTTTAATTTTGTCAGCCACCTCCTTTGAGAACCAGATAGGTTTCAATTTTCTTTTGCTTTTCTTTACATTTCTAACGTATAGAGCAGTTGCCTTGGTGATTGCTCCTTTTAGATTGGTCCACTGCTGATCCACATGCTAGAGAGAATGGAATAAATGACAGTCTTTGGTGAGATAGGTAATGGTGATGAGGCCACTTCACAATAGAGATGTGAATCGTGTGCCAGATCATCTTAACGATCAGATTCGGCTGGGGGGGGGGGGGAATTCTGATCATTAAGATAGGTGAATTGGAATCGTTTCCGATTCCAATTTACATCGATAATTTTTTTTTTTAGGGAGGCCCGCGCCGCTAAAAAAAACAAACCCACCCGACCCTTTAAATTGACCCCACCCTCCCGACCCCCCCAAAACCTTTTAAAATTACCTGGAGGTCCAGGGGGGCCTCGGGGGGGGCCTCGGGGAGAGATCCAGGGGGGCCTCGGGGAGAGGAGAGATCCAGGGGGGCCTCAGGGAGAGATTTCCCGTTCCCAGCCATCAGCTGTTCTAAAAAAAAATGGCGCCGATGCCCCTTTGCCCTTACCATGTGACAGGGTATCCGTGCCATTGGCCGGCCCCTGTCACATGGTAGGAGCACTGGATGGCCGGCCATCTTTACTCATCAGCCCCTATTATAGAGTATAGTTTAATACGGGCTGATGAGTAAAAATGGCCGGCGCCATGACTGGACGGGGGACAATAAGTAAATCCAAAGCTCTAGCACTAAAATTTCTAATGGGAAACTTTGACAAAATGAGAAAAATGGTTTAAAAAATTCTGAAAGGTGCAACTACAAAGGTTAAGAGTGTGTGATAGGCATGGAAATTGTTAAAATATACCATCTGAGAAGCACAATCCAGATGGATTCCATGAATTAAAAAAGGTGGAGGGAAGGCTAAATGATTGCCACCATGATTAAAAGGTGAGGTGAAAGATGCTCTTTTAGCCAAAAGATCTTCCTTTAAAAATTGGAAGAAGGATCCATCTGAAGAAAATAGGAAAATATATAAGCATTGCCAAGTTAAATGTAAAACTCTGATAAGACATGCTAAAAGAGAATTTGAAAACAAGTTATCTATAGAGGCAAGAACTCATAACAAAAGCTTTTTTAAATATACCCAAAGCAGGAAGCCTGCAAGGTAGTCAGTTGGACCATAAGATGATCAGGAAAAAGGTCATTTAGGGAAGATAAGGTCATTGCGGAAAGACTAAATCAATTCTTTGCTTCAGTGAGTATAGAAAAGGATATTGGGGAGATACTCATTCCAGAGCCAGTTTTCAAGGGTGACAATTCTGGTCAACTGAACCAAATCACGGTGAACCTGGAAGATGTAGTAGGCAGCCAGATTGACAAACTGAAGAGTAGTAAATCACCTGGATTGGATGGTATTCACCCTAGGGTTCTGAAGGAACTTAAGAATGAAATTTCAGAACAACTACAAATAATTAGTAACCTATCATTAAAATCGTCCGTTGTACCTGAAGACTAGAAGGTGGCCAATGTAACTCCAATATTTAAAAAGGCTTCAGAGGTGATCTGGAAAACTATAGACTGGCTAGCCTGACTTCAGTGCCAGGTAAAATCATGGAAATTGTTATAAGGAATAGAATCACAGAACATTTAGACAGACATGATTAAAGGGACACAGCCAGTATGGATTTACCCAAGGGAAGTCTTGCCTCACAAATCAGCTACATTATTTTGAAGGGGTTAATAAACATGTGGATAAAGGTGAACGAGTATATGTAGTGTATTTGGATTTTCAGAAAGCTTTTTGACAAAGTCCCTCATGAGAGGCTTCTAAGAAATTAAAATGACATGGGATAGGAGGCGATGTCCTTTTGTGGATTACAAACTGGCTAAAAGACAGAAAACAGAGAGTAGGATTAAATGGGCTGTTTTCACAGAGGAAAAATATAAACAGTGCAGTACCTCAGAGATTTGTACTTAGATCCATACTTTTAAATATATTTATAAATGATCTGGAAAGGGATATGATGAGTGAGGTGATCAAATTTGCAGATGACATTTAATTATTCAGATTAGTTAAATCACAAGTGGATTGTGATAAACTGCAGAAGGACCTTGTGAGCCTGGAAGATTGGGCATCCAAATGGCAGATGAAATTTAATATGGACCAGTGCAAGGTGATGCATACAGGGAAAAATAATCAATGTATAATTACTCGATGTTAGGTTCCATAGTAGGTGCTACCATTCAGGAAAGAGATCTAGGAGTCATAGTGGATATCACATTGAACTCATCAGCTCAGTCTGCTGTGGCGGTCAAAACAGAAAACAAAATATTAGGAATTATTAGGAAGGAAATGGCAAATAAACGGTAGATGTCATAATGCCTCTGTATCGCTCCATCTTGAGACCACATCTTGAATACTATGTGCAATTCTGGTTACCACATTTCAAAAGAGATATAGTTGCACTGGAGAAAGAACAGAAAAGGGCAATAAAAATGATAAAGAGCATGGAACGGCTCCCCTATGAGGAAAGGCTAAAGAGTTTAGGAATATTCAGCTTGGAGAAAAGCTGGATGAGAGGGGGTATGAAAGGACTTGAATGAGTATATGTGAACTGGTTATTTACTCTTTCAGATAATAGATGTTTCGCTAGAAGGTAGACTCGACCTGGTGCAGGATTGGTAGGCTCCCTGGTCGGACCCAGAGAGCACCTGCCACCAGGAGGCAGAGATCAGGAGGAGACAGAGTCTAGCTGGAGCTTAACCAGTAGCAACCTGGGGTTCTCTCAGGTTGAGCCATTGTTTACCTGGGCCGCCTGGTCTTAGGTGGGCCTCACTGGATCTCCGAGAGATAAAGTTCAAGGGTATGCCCACCACGAACAAGGGTGCGTGGTTGATGTTCAGGTCAGGGAGCTCAGAAGCCAGAGGTGGCCAGAACAGAGTCTCTGAATGGAGAGCGAGGATCAAGGCCAGAGTCAAGGATAGCGTAAGCCAAAGCAGGGGTCAATACCAGTGGTCAGACTTTGGATAGTCAATCAGGCAAAGGTCAGGTTCCAGGCAGCGGTCAGATGTGGTCAGTGTTCAGGCAAAGGTCAAATCCAGGCGGCGGTCAAATGTAGTCAAGGAAACAGGCAGAGGTCAGTACCGAGAAGATAGTCCAAATGGTACTACCTGGGGAGACGAAGGAAAATGAGGACGCTGGAACAGGAGGACACTGGAACAGGAAACTGGAACAAGACACTAGAACAAGACACTGGAACAGGAAGGCAAACTTGCTATCACAGCATGATCGACCCGATTGCCAAGGCATCATTCCGGGGAACGGGTCTTGCCTTACATACTACGGAATTGTGATGTCATCAGGGAGCAACTCGGTTGGGTTTCCCATGCTTTTCAGATAATAGAAGGACTAGGGGGCACTCCATTAAGTTAGCATTTGGCACATTTAAAACTAATCGGAGAAAGTTCTTTTTCACTCAACGCACAATTAAACTCTGGAATTTGCTGCCAGGGGATGTGGTTAGTGCAGTTAGTGTAGCTCTGATTAAAAAAGGATTGGATAAGTTCTTGGAGGAGAAGTCCATTACCTGCTATTGATTAAGTTGACTCAGAAAATAGCCACTGCTATTACTAGCAACAGTAACATGGAATAGACTTAGGGCCGGATTTTAAATGCCCTGTGTGCGTAAATCCAGTCGGATTTAAGCAAGCCGGCGTGCCTATTTTGCATAGGCCGCCGGCGCGCACACAGCCCCAGGACGCGCATAAGTCCTGGGGCTTTGTAAAAGGGGTGGGGAGGGGGCATGTCCGGGGCGTGTCCGGGGTCAGGGGCGGTTTGGGACGGGACCGGGGGCGTGGCGCCAACCCAGGGGCGTGGTTGAGGCCTCCGGACCAGCCCCCGTGTCGGGTGATGGCGCACCAGCAGCCCGCTGGCGCGCGCAGCAGGCATAAATCTGCCAACAAAAGGTAGGGGGGGTTTAGATAGCGCCGGGGGGTGGGTTAGGTAGGGGAAGGGAGGGAAAGGTGCGGGGGGTGGAAAGAAAGTTTCCTCCGAGGCCGCTCCGATTTCGGAGCGGCCTCGGAGGGAACAGGCAGCGCGCACTGGGCTCGGCGCGCGCAGGTTGCACAAATGTGCACCCCCTTGCGCGCGCCGACCCAGGATTTTATAAGATACGTGCGGCTACGCGCGTATCTTATAAAATACAGCGTACTTTTTTTCGTGCCTGGTGCGCGAACAAAAGTACGCGCTCGCGCTAATTTATAAAATCTGCCTCTTAGTTTTTGGGAGCTTGCCAGGTTCTTATGGCCTGCATTGGCCACTGTTGGAGACAGGATGCAGGGCTTGATGGACCCTTGGTCTGACCCACTATCACATGTTTTTATGTTCTTATGTTCTTAGTATGTGGTTAGTGCAGTTAGTGTAGCTGGGTTTAAAAAAAGTATGGATAAGTTCTTGGATGAGAAGTCTATTATTTATGTATTTATTTATTTGTTCACTTTTTTATACCGGTATTCAAAAAGATATCATATCGGTGTACATAGTAAAACCTTCACATATAACATAAAATAATAAAATAACATTTATCAAAACCTATAAAAACAGATACAATAAATAGTTTATAAAATACCTAAAAACAACAAAACATTCCTACCATAAAACATCCTGTTAGCACTAAAACTAGAGGGAAAGGAAGGCAAGGGATAAGGGGAATACCCTTAATTAGCAAAGTCCTGCTCAAACAGCTAAGTTTGTATTTTTTTTTTTAAGTGTTAGGCTGTGATTCCAGTCTTATCTCTGTTGGTAGAGTGTTCCAAATATTTGGGCCAGCCAATGACAACGCTCGATCCTTAACTGAGTTTAGCTGTGCCAATTTGGGTGATGGTATCGATAATAAGGCTTTACCTGCTGAATGTAAATTACGCTGTGGTGTGTGCATGTGTAATACCGAATTTAGTCATTCTATTCTGTCTCCATATAAAGATTTGTGTATAATGGATAAACATTTAAATTGGATTCTGTAGAAAACTGGAAGCCAATGAAGTTCTTTAAGAACAGGCGTGATGTGGTCTTGTTTCTTACTTCCGGTTAAAAGACTGGCGGCAGCATTTTGCAAAAGCTGCAAAGGATGGATTGTAGAAGTAGGAAGGCCCAACAATAGAGCATTACAATAATCTATTTTTGAGAATAATAGGGCTTGAAGAACAGTCCTGAAATCATTCCTATATAACAAATGCTTTAACCTTTTTAAAATCTGTAATTTATAAAATCCATCTGTTACAGTTTTGTTTATAAACTTCTTAAAATTGAATTCTGTATCTAAAAAATGTCAAATGAGATATTTTGAGAGAGATTCAATAATTTTGTTTCCGCAATAATGTTTTCACTCAAATTGGAGATTACTATAATTTCTGTTTTAGATTGGTTCAATGATAAAAATATGTGCTTCAGCAATTGCTGAATAGCTTTAAAATAAACTTCCCACAATTTTAAAGTAGACTCAAATGAGGCTTCCTTCGGTAATAAAATTTGTACATCATCTGCATATACAAAGTATACAAGACCAAGGCCTGCAAGGAACTTACAAAGAGGGTCCATGTAAATATTAAAAAGCATAGGTGACAATGATGACCCTTGGGACACTCCGGAACTAAGAGGAACTATGTCTGATTCTATACCATCCAGTCTGACTCTGTAAGACCTATTAGATAAATAGGATCTGAACCAATTCAAAGTAGTGTTTGTAATACCTATTTCCTCTGGTCTTTTTAACATTGATTCGTGGTTTATCGTATCAAAGGCCGATGAGATATCTAACAAAATCAAAAAATAACATTTGCCGCTATCTAAGCCCCTTAATACTGTATCCATGAGGGAGGTCAATAATATTTCAGTATTACTGGATTTATGGAATACAAATTGGGCAGAATATAATAGTTGGTTAACTTCTAGATGATCCATTAACTGCTTATTAACAACTTTCTCAATCATTTTGGCTAAAAGGGGGAGAGTAGATATCGGTCGGTAGTTGGCTAACACATTAACTGCTATTAATCAAGTTGACTTAGGGAATGGTCTCTGCTATTATTTGCATCAGTAGCATAGGATCTACTTGGTGTTTTGGTACTTGCCAGATACTTGTAGCCTGGATTGGCCACTGTTGGAAACAGGTACTGGGCTTGATGGACCTTTGGTCTGACCCAGTATGGCAATTTCTTATGTTCTTAAGACTTGGGACCTCACATGACCTTGCATGCTGGCAATTCCAACTAGGCACATTTCTCACATGCAAGACCACATGGCCTAGGCCCTAAAACTGAAAGCTCATTGTATGCTCCCAAGGAGGACAGCAAGAACAAAACAGCAAACTCATTGTGGAGCTTCACAAGTTGCTCATGTTACCTTCTCCAGAAAGCTAACTCTTGGGTACATGGGCATGTATGTGAAAAGAGGTATAGAAATGCTTGGCTAGAGGTGCTGTAAAATTGTCTTCACTCTATTGGTGACCTGTAGGTTGTATAGCTATGCAAATGTCAAAGTACAGTTATAAGAAATCATTGTCCTCTTCCATTGTGAAGATCTATCACCTCAGTCCAAACAATGAGCCTACTCTCTGGGTCTAGCACTGAATGCTGTCATCACATAAGTCTTTTGTCAGAAGCCTACTTGAAAAGTACATAAAGCTCAAGGGGTTGCTCATCTCTAGGAAGCAGAAATGTACAGCTGCACCCCGAGAGTGCATAGTGTACATGTAAATATTGTATGGTGTTAGGTAATATGATACTAATTACTCTAAAAGGGCCCTTTACCTGTGACCTCACTTCACTTAAAAGGCACTCAATAAAAAAGCTTTATTAGGCATGAACTTTTGAAAAAATTGTCATGTACTTGCAGCCTGCTAGAAGAACGTGTCATCTCAGAATGTGGCCTCTATGAAAAACTCATAGAGGCTGCTGTGTGACAACTGCAGATGAGTCATGGAGGTGTTGAGGATAGAGATCATCCACTCCCCAAGAGCAGACAGTGATGAGACCTGCTGTTGCTTGCGACTAGATAGACTTGAACAAACTGGCTCTGACATCTGCACTGCCTTGGGTTGTTGATCTGTACATTCCTATTTTCTAAGGCTGTTTAAAATTTACCATCATAAGCAAAGTACAAAATGTAAACCTTATTTATAGATCTGTATTATTGATACTGTTTCTGTTTCATGCACTCAGGAAGGATGCACGGGGTTTCAGTGTCTTGCTGGTGGTGCTAATTAAATCTGTTTTGCTATCCTCATACAGTCAGGAATAGCAACAGAATATACCATGCAGCTGACCACATGAGATTGTATTGTGCTGGGATTATAGAAGAACCTTCCTGGTCACCTCCTATGAAAGGCAGTATTTTAAGATAAATAAACTAAACACAACCCTGCCATTGGATATGGGGAAAGGAGGAGGAATAAAAAGCTGATTACTGAAAGTCATACCTCAGAGGGCAGTTCTAGAGTTAAATTACTATGCACATATTTAAATAGTATATATTGAGTTATTTTTAAATGTAGTCAAGGATAGTTTTAAAAATGGTTGAAAAAAAATGAGTTAACATCTCTTGATCCCAAAGCGTACTTCAAAAACTGACATGTTGAAGCTGAATTTATACAATGACATTTGAAAAAGCATGAGTAAAGAAGGGATAAACATTTTCTTTAAAACAGGGCTTAACCTTCAACAGTGCAGAGGCAGCACTCATAACAGCTGCTATATTGTTCACATTTTTATGAAAGCAAAAATATATGGAGTTCATTTTCAGCCATTGACGGATAAACTTATCTGGTTAATTTTGGCGAGATATTCAGTGGTGCAGCCACACCAATGAATATAACTGACTATCTTAAAGATAGCATGATAACATTTTCCAGCTAACTTTGGGACTACTCTACAATATGGCCAAAGTTAGATGAATAAATTATCTGGCTAACTCTGAATAACTCAACTCCCTATACATATCCTGAACACTCCTGGAATTCCCCTATGTTTATTTGATGAATCACATTACATAATTCATATCAATGTGAAATTTTAGCTAGTAAATGAGTCATTCAACTAAACTTTAGCTGGATAAGTGGCTGAAATATTCAAAGTCAGCATTTACCTGGATCACTCACAAGTTATCAGGCTAAATATCACTGAATATGGAATCCATTTATTTTGGGTTAAGGAGGGGTGCATTTGAAACCAGCTGAGGGCACAGCCAGAGTGCTGGGTCAATAATAAAAGGCAAATATCTGTTTATTAAGGCCTCTGCCTAAGAACATAAGAAATGCCATGCTGGGTCAGATCAAGGTTAATCAATCCCAGCATCCTGTCTCTGACAGTGGCCAATCCAGGTCACAAGTACCCAGCAAGTCTCAAAAAGAAGATCTGTTTCTGTAACCCACTCACATGGCTAGCAATGGCTTTCTTTAGACTACTTAGCTAATAATGTTTTATGGACTTTTCCTATTAAAAAAATTAATAAAAACGTATCCCTCTCTCTTATATGAACTGATGTCATACAATGTTCTACCTTATAAATATGATCATCATAAAATAAAAGGAGACTGCACATAAATTATGTGTGTGATGTTATTCAATACATCTTATTATTACCTTGGTCAAAATGTCCTGATATTCCATTATATATATATATATTTTTTTTTTTGAAGCATTTTATAATTGCAGGTAAAAATCAGCAAATGACATCTGTGAGAATAAGTTTATACTCTTGAGGCAATGGCCCAACACAGATTCAGTGTTTTGAATACAACTTTTCATTGCTTGTCCCAAACATTTTATAAAAAAAAAAACTTCATTAATTGTAACAACAAACATTGTATTTCCCTACTTGCAAAGTGCTCATTGTATATGAGAGAGAAAGAGAGACTATCTATCAAGGTGTTGAAGTAGTTAGCTATTTATGCTACTATAGGAGGCCCACTAATAACTCGAGGTGAGGTTTAGGTAGCAGTGTAGGGGTTAGGGGCCACTTTTACATGCAGAATGAGACGTACGAACGGAACAGTGCCCTCTTGTGAAAATTTGATGTCCTTTGGAGTGAAGAAACACACAATGATGAGATTTGTACAATGTTCTCTCAACCTTGCTTGATGTTACCTAGGTAGAGAGTCCATCAGCTAGGTTGAGAAAACATTATACAAATGTTATCGTTGTGTGAGTTTCCTCACTCCGAAGGTCATCAAATCTTCACAAGCGTGTACTGTTCTGTTTGTACGTCTCACTCTGCATGTAAAGGTGATCCCTAATCCCTACACTACTACCTAAACCTCACCTCGAGTTACTAGGTTGGCCTCCTATAGTAGCATAAATCGCTAACTATTAGAAGGGCCTTGTAGTTAGTCTGCACTTTGCAGGTAGGAAAATGCAATTATGTAGGTATTACTACAATGTGTGAAAAACTAACACACTTTGCAGTAATACCTATGTAAAGTGCTAACATTGCTATAATTAGTAGAGATGTGTCGTTTTTAGCTTTCGGGTTGGGCGCTTCCTGGAAATCTTCGTTTTCCAATGGGTCATTTTTATTTTTTTCGGCGAAACAAACCAGAAAATAAAAACCCACCCCAACCCTTCAAATTTACTTAATTACAACCCTCCCCACCATCCCAATCCCCCCCCCCCAAGACTTACTAAAAGCCCTGGTGGTCCAGCGGGGTCCTGGGAGCGATCTCTCCTTCTCAGGCCGTTGGGTGCCACTAATCAAAATGGCGCCGGGGCCCTTTGCCCTTATCATGTGACAGGGCCTACCGGTGCCATTGATCGTCCCCTGTCACTTGGAAGGAACAATGGATGGCCCACACCATTTTCTAAGATAGTGCCGGCCATCCATTGCTCCTACCATGTGACAGGGGCCAACCAATGGCACCGGTAGCCCCTGTCACATGGTAAGGGCAAAGGGCCACCGGTGCCATTTTGATTCCTGGCAGGCCCAATGGCCCGAGAGCGGAAGATCGCTCCTGGGACCCCCGCTGGACCACCAGGGCTTTCAGTAAATCTTGGGGGGAATCGGGATGGTGTGTGTGTGTGTGTGTGTGGGGGGGGGGGGTTGTAATTAAGTAAATTTGAAGGGTTGGGTTGGGTTTGTTTTTTTTTTTTTTTAAATAAATGTGTCCCTCCCCCCTGCAACTGTTCCGGCAAACATTTTTCAAGCATCGCCGACAAATCTGGATCGCGAATAGTCTCCGGTAAGCCGATGAGACGTATGTTAGAGCAGCGGGACCGGTTCTCCAGGTCCTTGACACGCCGCAATTGCTGCACCATCGAGGCCTGGAGAGTCGCGATATCCCGCCACGGCGCCATGAGGTCGACTTGTACCTCTGACACCCAGTTTTCTACCTCAGCAAACCTGGTCTCATTGCCGCTGAGGGTATGAGTTAGTTCTGTAAGCTTTTTGGCTATTGCCTTTAATTCTGGGCCAATCACTGCTGCCACTGCCGTTTTTATGTGTTCCAGATCAGGTCCAGCAGAGGCCATCCCCGCCGGCAGAGCACTAGGAGAAGATGGAGGATCCTGGCCTCGGGTTTTGTCGTGCTCCTTCTCCTTGTCTTTCCGGATCATGCGCTCACCATGGCTAGACTGTCAGGGACCCTGATGTTGTGGCAAAAACGCTGCAAGTAATCAAATTATAAAATAGGCTATAATGTGCGGAGGATGGGGCTGGATGTCAGGGTCAGACACAGAGCTAGGACACCTACATCTGCCTCCCTTGCCGGCTCACGTAATCTCCTCTCCAATTTGTTTTAAATGTGCTACTTGCTCACTTCATGAAGTGCCCCCAGTCTTTCTATTATCTGAGAGAGTAAATAACGATTATCAACCCATTCAAGTCCTTTCATGATATTGTAGACCTCTATCAGAGCCACCCTCAGCTTTCTCTTCTCCAAACTGTACACTACTAACCTCTTTAGCCATTCCTCATAGAGAAACCGTTCCATGCCCTTTACCATTTCAGTCACACTTCTCTGTATTTTCTCTGGAGCAACAATATCTTTTTTGAGATTCAGTGACCAGAATTACACACAGTATTCAAGGTGTGTTCTCACCATAGTGGGAATACAGAGGTATTATGACATCCACCATTTTATTTGCCATTCCCTTCCTAATAATTCCTAACATTCTGTTTGTTTTTTTGACCACCACAGCGCACTGAGCCAATAATATCAATGCATTATCCACTATGATGCCTAGCTCTCTATCTTGGGTGGTAGCTCCTAATTTGGAACCTAACATTGTGTAACTACAGCAAGGGATATTTTTCCCTACATGCATCACCTTGCAATTGTCTACATTAAATTTCATCTGTCATTTGGATGCACTGTCTCACAAAGTCCTCCTGCAATTTATCACAATCTGCTTGTGATTTAACTACTCTGAATAATTTTGTGTCATCTGCCAATTTGATCACCTCACTTGTCATACCCCTTTCCAGATCATTTATAAATATATTAAAAAGCACTCGCCCAAGTACAGATCCCTGAGGCTCTCTGTGAAAACAGACCATTTAATCCTACTTTCTGTTTCCTTTCTTTTAACCAGTTTGCATTCCACAAAAGGACATCTCCTGCTATCTCATGACTTTTTAGTTTTCCTAGAAGCCTCTCATGATGGACTTTGTCAAACGCCTTCTGAAAATCCAAATACACATCTATCAGTTCACCTGTATCCACATGCTTATTCACCTCTTCAAGAAATGAAGATTTGTGAGGCAAGATTTCCCTTGGGTAAATCCATGCTGGCTGTGTCCCATTAAATCATGTCTATCTATATGTTCTGTGATTTTATTCTTTATAACAGTTTCCACGATTTTTCCCAGAACTGAAGTCAGGCTCACCAATCTATAGTTTCCCAGATCACCTCTGAAGCCCTTTTTATATATATCAGGGTTATATTGCCCACCTTCCAGTCTTCAGGTACAATGGTTGATTTTAATGATAGGTTACAAATTACTTGTAAAGGTCTGAACTTTCATTTTTTAGTTCTTTTATAACCCTGGAATTTATACCTTCCAGACCAGGTGATTTGCTACTCTTCCAGTTTGTCAATCTGGCCTACAACATCTTCTAGGGTTACTGTGATTTGGGTCAGTTCATCTGAATCGTTACCTTTGAAACAGACTCCAGAATGGGCATTTCCCCAACATCCTCCTCAACAAACACCGAAGCAAAGAATTAATTTAGTCTTTCTGTGATGGCCTTATCATTCTTAAGTGCCCCTTTAACTTCTTGATCATCTAATGGTCCAACTGACTCTCTTGCAGGTTTCCTTCTTCAGATACATTTTTAAAAGTTTTTACTATGAGTTTTTGCCTCTATGGCCAACTTCTTTTCAAATTCTCTTTTAGCCCATATTTTTTAAGTTTTACATTTAACTTGCCAAGTTTTTGCTTTTTCTTATTTTCTTCAGATTGATCCTTCTTCCAGTTTTTGAAGGAAGATCTATTAGCTAACATAGCCTCTTTCACCTTAACTTTTAACCATACAGGCAATCATTTGGCTTTCCTTCCACTTTTCTTAATGCATGGAATATATCTGGACTGCACTTCTAAGACGGCATTTTTTGACAATCTCCACACCTGGTGTGCACTCTTAATCTTTGTAGCTGGTTCTTTCATTTTTTTTCTAACTATTTTTCTCATTTTATCAAAGTTTCCCTTTTTAAAGTTTAGTGCTAGAGCTTTTGATTTACATATTGTCCCCCTTTCAGTCATTAATTTAAATTTGATCATGTTATGATCACTACTACCAAGCAGCTCCACCACCTTTACCTTTCTCACCAAATCCTGCTCTCCACTAAGAATTAGATTTGAAATAGCTTCCTTTCTCTTTAGTTCATGAACCAACTATTCTGTAAAGCTATCATTTATTCCATCCAGGAATTTTATCTCTCTAGCATGTCCTGATGTTACATTTACCCAGTCAATATTGGGGTAATTGATTATTTGATATGCTGGGGAAGGGGGGAGGCAAGGGCCAGGATTCCCAGTGTTATGGCAGATAGAATGTTAGTAATAATATTTGTAGGAAGTTGGTAGCCCAGCTATGACCCTAGGAATCCTACCCCCTGTCTTCATTGCTCTCCATATCTGCCCCCTGAGTGAATAGGTGAATGGCAAGGTAGTGTGTCTGTGTGTAGCAAATTGTGTTCCTTCCTGCTTCCCTTTCTACTCCTGAGGGAATTCTGCAATACTACGGAGCAGAGAATTTGCGCAGAATTCCCCTCCTGCACAAAATTTCCATTTTCTGCACAGAATTTGGAGCAGACACCATCCTGCTGCAGTGAAGATGCAGCAGATCCCAGAGTGTCGCGAGAGGAGCCCTTTACATCTCATGGTGAAGAAAGAGCAGGCCCAGTATGCCGAGTCGTGACAAAGGAGAAGGCCACGTCATGCCACGCCGCAGCGAAGAGGGAGAAGGCCCCTGCGTGCCACATCGCTAAGAAGTTGGAGAAAGCCCCGGCATGTTGCAAGCAGAGCCCATCTTGCTCACAGTGAAGGTGGAGGCGAAAATCCAGTGTGCCATGAGAGGAGCAGACTAGGTGAGAGTGAGTCTGTGTATAGAGGCTGTTAGTGTGAGAGACTGTGGGCCTGTGTGTACAGATGTGTGTATGTGTGTGTTTATGTGAGTGTGTGTGCCAGAAAGAGGGAGTCTTTATTAAGGAATGTGTATATGTGTGAGAGATTGGGAGCTGGTATACATGAAAAAGGGAGTGTATGTATGTGAGGGCATAAGGGTGCTTGTTTGTGAGAGAAGGAGTCTGTGTGAAGGGGTGTGTGTGTATGTGTGTTTGAGAGAGAAAGGGAGCCTGTGTGAAGGGATATGTGTGTGTGTGTGTATGTGTGTGTGTGAGAGAGAGAGAGGGAGCCTGTGTGTAGGTGTGTGTGTGTGTATGTGTGTGTGTATGTGAGAGGGAGGGAGCTAATGTGCAGGGATGAGTGAGGGAGAGATAGGTACCATGTGTGAGGGTGTATCCATGAGAGAGAGGAAGCTGTGTGAGGGTGTGTGTTTGCAAGTGAGAGAGAGGGAGCTTGTTAGGGGGTATGTATGTGCACGAGAGAGGGAGCCTTGTGTGTGTGAGAGGGACAGAGGGAGCCTGAGAGGGCAGCACCGAGAGAGAGGTCAAACTCTGGGAGTGGAGATAGAGTGTAAGGGGTTGAGCCTAGTGGGGAAGGAGACAAATAGTGGAGGATGGAGGAGTTGGAGGGTCTGAGTATCAAAGTGAAAGGAGACTGGCCAGGGGAGCAGGGGAGTAGGGAGAGAGGGTGGAAGGGACATTCTTACAATGTACTTCTATGGAAATTCTGCTCAAAATATTTAATATTCTACATATTTAAGTAATAACTTTTTCTGTATTACATTTTAAATTAATTACTTAAAGATTGTCATGTATATTGTGTTATTTTGACCAATATGAAGAATGCATAATTTTGAAGAATTTTCAATTTTTGTACTCAGATTTTTAAAATTTTGTGTGCCGAATTTTCAATTTTTTTGCACAGAATTTCCCCAGGGTTACTTTCTTTCCTTCCATCCTCTATCTTTTTTTCTATCACTCCCTTTTCTTCCCTCCTCTCCTCTTCCCTTCTCTGTTACACCCATTTCCCTTACCTTTCATTTACACCCACACCTCCCACCTCCTATATCTTCCTCTTCTGCTGGAGGAGGTTGGGAATCCTAATTTGCTGTGCCAGTCTTTGTCTTCTGCCAATGGGCCAGAAAAAAAAAAAGGTAAATCTTGCTTCAGACCAATCCATCTGAGGCAGGAAATCTTTGGAAGGCTGGAAAAACTAACTTCTATGGCTGGATGCAGCCAAAGGGCATATTTGGAGATACCTGTTGTGGACATTACACTAAAATTCTCAGTTCAGTGTGCAATAAGAACATGTCATACTGAGTCAGACCAATCGTCCATCAAGCCCAGCATCCTGTTTCCAACAGTGGCCAATCCAGGCCATAAGAACCTGGCAAGTACCCAAAACTAAGTCTATTCCATGTTACCGTTGCTAGTAATAGCAGGTAATGGACTTCTCCTCCCAAGAACTTATCCAATCCTTTTTTAAACCCAGCCACACTAACTGCACTAACCACATCCTCTGGCAACAAATTTCAGAGGTTAATTGTGCGTTGAGTGAAAAAGAACTTTCTCCGATTAGTTTTAAATGTGCCACATGCTAACTTCATGGAGTGCCCCCTAGTCTTTCTATTATCCAAAAGAGTAAATAACTGATTCACATCTACCTGTTCTAGACCTTTCATGATTTTAAACACCTCTATCATATCCCCCCTCAGCCGTCTCTTCTCCAAGCTGAAAAGTCTGAACCTCTTTAGTCTTTCCTCATAGGGGAGCTGTTCTATTCCCTTTATCATTTTGGTCGCCCTTCTCTGTAACTTCTCCATTGCAACTATAACTTTTTTGAGATGTGGCGACCAGAATTGTACACAGTATTCAAGGTTCGGTCTCACCATGGAGCAATATGGAGGCATTATGACATTTTTCATTTTATTTACCATTCCCTTTCTAATAATTCCCAAAATTCTGTTTGCTTTCTTCACTGCTGCAGCACACTGAGCTGATGATTTCAATGTGTTATCCACTATGCAGCCTAGATCTCTTTCTTGGGTGGTAGCTCCTAATATGGAACATATGGAACCTAACACTGTGTAACTATAGCATGGGTTATTTTTCCCTATATGCATCACCTTGCACTTATCCACATTAAATTTCATCTGCCATTTGGATGCCCAATTTTCCAGTCTCACAAGGTCTTTTTGCAATTTATTACAATCTGCTTGTGTTTTAACTACTCTGAACAATTTTGTATCATCTGCAAATTTGATTACCTCATTCATTGTATTTCTTTTCAGATGATTTATAAATATATTGAAAAGTGCGGGTCCCAATACAGATCCCTGAGGCACTCCACTGCCCACTCCCTTCCTCTGAAAAAATTGTCCATTTAATCCTACTCTCTGTTTCCTGTCTTTTAGCTAGTTTAAAATCGACGAAAGGACATCGCCACCTATCCCATGACTTTTTACTTTTCCTAGAAGCCTCTCATGAGGAACTTTGTCAAACGCCTTCTGAAAATCCAAATACACTACATCTACCGGTTCACCTTTATCTAAATGTTTATTAACTCCTTCAAAAAAGCAAAGCAGATTTGTGAGGCAAGACCTGCCTTGGTTAAAGTCATGCTGACTTTGTTCCATTAAACCATATCTTTCTATATGTTCTGTGATTTTGATATTTAGAACACTTTCCACTATTTTTCCTGGCACTGACGTCAGGCTAACTGGTGTGTAGTTTCCCGGATTGCCCCTGGAGCCATTTTTAAATATTGGGGTTACATTAGCCACCCTTCAGTCTTCATGTACAATGGATGATTTTAATGATAGGTTACAAATGTTTACTAATAGGTCTGAGATTTCATTTTTGAGTTCCTTCACAACCCTGAGGTGTATACCATCCAGTCCAGGTGATTTACTACTCTTCAGTTTGTCAATCAGGCCTACCACATCTTCTAGGTTTTGGGGATTCAGTCAAAATGACTACATCCTTTTGCAGTCAGGAATTCATTACCTCTTCCCCCCCTATCACGGGGCTGGTTTCTAGATAAGAATGTACATCTCACTGTGACCATACCAAAACTAACCTCTTCTTTTGGTCTTCCTTATATCTAGGTGGACTGACTGCTGTGGCCCCCGGGGACAACTCTAACCTTGTTCTGTGAACTGCCTGCTGCCCAACTCCAAGGCATATCTAACTCTGTTCCTCTCTGCATTCTCCCCTAGGAGATGTCAGAGGATATTTACTCTAACCTGGCTTATGATCATAGTGGCAACCCCAAGGCCTGCTGTGAAGGCTTGCTACAACAGAGCCTATCAGCAGACCAGGACAGTCATCGAGAGAACCTTTGGCCTGCTCAAAACATGTTTCTGCCGTCTGGACAGATTTGGTGAATACCTCCTGTTCCTTGGGAAAAGTGGGAGCATATCTGGGAGCTGGTGGTGATTCTGTATGGCTAGAGGTGGTGGTGATCCCATAAGAGGAGGTGGTGGTGGAATGATGGATGCATGTGGAGGAGCAGACATAAGTGCAGGTGGAGCTGCAGTCTGGGGAGGAGCCATCGAGCCTGGTGGTGCAGCAAGTGCTGGTGGTAGCTGCATCTAGTAGGGAAACTGGTAGAAGCTGTGACTAGAAGGGGACTTCTCTACAGTATCTGCTGCACACTACAGCATGGGCATCAGTGACATCCCGAATACCCTGCATCTCCTCTCTCACCATATACTGGAGGCCCTGCAACTCATTCCTGACAACATTTTGCAGGCAATGCAGAGTTTATAAAATACTGCATAGTTCTGCTATGAAAGTACCCACATATATTTCAGTATACGCAAATATTTGCAATATAATGAAACACTTTTTACCTATTTTATAAGCATACACTGGAAAAAAGTATATGTGCACGATACACATGGAGGCAAGTATTTCATAAAGTATTTGCATATACCGTTTTTTAAATACTTGTGCCTGTATTGGAATCACCAGTTCGCAGATGCCTACACCAAATCAATCAGTCTAATTCCAGATCACCTAGACCTTCTAGCACTTCACCAGTTCACTCAGGACTCCGTCTCAAAAATTGAAGACAATAGAGAAGTCCATTTTCACTTGCGCTAATCAATTAGCAGGGGGTAAAACTGTACGATAATTTATACATTTTCGGGCGGATTTTAAAAGCCCTGCTCGCGTAAATCCGGGCGGATTTACGCGAGCCATGGTCCCTGTAGCTAATGTAGTGTGCATCTTCTCAGCTCAGTTACGTCACTTGACCTCGATTAATGCTGTTTTAATTAAGAAATTATTTAAAAGAAAAACTGTTAAAACTATATCTTAATTTAAATTGATAAATGTTATGTTGGAGGCTTCTGGAATACTTTCTTAGGTGTTCATTATAATATATGTAATAATGATGAGCAAAAAGGAAACAACTAGTAGTTTTATTTTGGCAGAATGGTCTCCTCCAACTCTTGGGTTTCTTATCCAGTTAGAATTTACCCTAAACCTGCTCTCTGTGACTATAAGGGCAGGAGGTGTGAAGAGAGTAATGAGCCTTAATTTGAAAGCATTGAGACATTTCTCCTCTTAATCTAGGACACATCTCATCTAGCACAGCCAAAGGATCATGAGTCATGATTCTCTTCAAGATATAATGCAAATACATACCTCAGCTAGTAAATGTTACTTTAGACTATTTCTGAAGTTCCCACATCTATATGCTCCTGGCTAGTGCATGGGATTATAACTGAAATCTGCACAGAATGGTTCAGAGGATACATTACATCCTTCAAAAATGTATGAAAGCCATAATGTAGTCATTCTACACAGTAATGTACAGATACTTCAAGAGACAAGAAATGAAAAAAGTCACTTCACTTAAAATATTTATTAATAAAAAAGTTAAAATATCTGTTTATACAAATTTGATGAGAAAAATCTCATGCAAACTGTCAGCATACAATAAAAATAACTTAAATATTGAGGACATGATTTTACAAAATAATTTTTTTACTGTTATGGACATGTTGCTGTCATTTTTGCCATTTTTGTGCTTAAAACACTTAGCACAGTCTTCAGAAACTCTAATAATTTCTAATTTTTTCTCTAGAACATATGCTGATATTTTTACACTTGCACTGTGAATTTAATAATTAGTACATTATTGTTACTATTTAGAAAACTAGACAGAGATATGGATAGTGACAAAGTAATGAACTTTTCAACAACACTTTACTTCTGACAAGTTTATGTTAATATGCAAAATTACAAAAAAATAAGCTTAAGATAATCCCTTTAAATGTTTGAAATATCTTGAGATAGTTGTAGATGGCATCTGTTTCTGCTTAATTATAAATCTGCACTGGATTTATAATTTGTGTATATTACAAGTAATTTGAATAATTAAAACAATTAAGGGATTGACATATCATGGCAATTAGAAATGCATTAAACTTTGAATGTTGTACAAAAGAGAGCTTCAATATGAAACAGATTAATCCTCTGAGAACTGAAAATGTCCTACACATTTCTGTAGAGAAACCCTTACTTAACTTGTGTTTACTGAATCACAAGAAAAGCTTGTATCCTATCATGCCTGGTATTTTACTTGTCTGATCACTAGCCAGAAAACAAATTTTTTTCAAAAAGTCTTATTTTATTTTCTATGGCAGTCACAGTATTGATTTTTTATTGTTATTGCAGATTTCAGTTTGTTTGATCTTTTTATCTCATCTTCCGCAGCCTCATTCTATTCTCTTTGTCTCTTTTTTTAAGTAAATGGATGAAGTGGTTAAAAAAACGCTCCTGATCTTTCTTCTTCTGAACAAGTCGGAATCGTTGATCTCGCCCATATTTCTCTGCAAATTCCTTGAATGTAGTCCTATGCAAAAATAAAAAATATATATATATAATAAATTCAGCCCTTCATAGAAAGCTTTATATAGTGAATCATCTAAAATATTCTATACTTTACTGTATATATCTAATCATCTAATGTATCTTTATTTTACTTGCACATCTCTAGGCTTTGTTATTTTCATTTTCTATTTTCTTATAATAAATACAGAAAGGGATAAGATTTTCTTTTGCACAAATATTTGTCTAGAAGGTCAATAAGCGTAAGAAAATAATAAATAAAAACTAATAAAACATTTTTGCTTGGTACTCAAGTGTTATTTCTCCAATTCATGGTAAATATGGAACTTCTTGATTTACACTATTTATGGCTATATATGTTGTATCCTTTATATTTACTTGTTAATTTATAGGTTGATATTTAATATTAGGGATGTAAACCCATTTGAAAAACCCTTGCAAAATTATTTCCAGAGAGAAGCTAGATGTTGGCAAAATCTGCAGTGGATTCACAGAAATCCAGATCAATCTTTGCAAAACCTGATTTTGACTTCTGTGGATCTGTTTCAAATTTCCTTGGATTTTACTGGGATCTGTGGGGGAAAATTTTAAGGATTTTTAGTAAATCCATAAGTAACCCATAGGTACTTATTGAACTGTTCTGCTTTAATACTTCTATGTGGGGTTGCTAATACTTTGGTTTTGTCTGAGCATGCACCAAATATTTTTTTTTTTTGTGTAACTCTTTGGAGAGCTCAGGGACTGCAAGATATTCTCTCTCCAGCATGCAGTCTTAGAGCAACCAGCTCCTTATAGAGCAATTCTAAGCTCCAAGGAAGACTATGCAAATTTATAGGGTCATTTATCAAAAAGCGCTAAGGCGTTTTCACATGTGTTAAGGGCTTATCGCATGCGAAAAGCGCCATTAACGCATGCGAAAACGCCTTTAACGCATTTGAAAATGCCTTTAACGCATGCAATAGCACTATATCGTATGGTGTGATGCAAATCCGAAAAAGAGGAGGAGTTAGGGGTGGGAGTGGGCTGGGTTAACCATTTTGCAAAGCCCTATCGCACAGCTTTAACACTGATTTTAGCTACACCTTTTTCAATAGCGTTGTCCATCAAGCTAGGTTGAGAACATTCACAAATATCATCTTTGAGTGAGTTTCCTCACTCCTAGGGTCATCAAATCTTCACAAGAGAGCACTGTTCTGTTCGTATGTCTCACTTTGAATGTCAAAGAGTCTCCTAACCCCTACACTAATACCTAAACCTCACCTCGAGTTACTAGGTGGGCTTCCTATAGAGATATAAATACCTATCTAGTGTGAAGGTATTATGGCTAGGCTCTCTCTTGCTCTCTCTCTCTCTCTCTCTCACATTGTAAACATAGTCCCCCCCAAGTGGTTGTATGTAGGAAATACCACATTATCTTAAAGTGCCAAAAAGTTATCACAATTTGTGATAACTTGGGTATTAGGTATTAGCGCAAATTGCGATAAACTGCCTATTACCATAAAACATGCCCCTTTTTCTATGGTAGGAGATGTTTAGTGCATTTTGATAAATCCAGGCCTTAATTTGATTCTTTTTCATTGAGGTTTGGATCAAACCATTTTTCTTTAGTATCAAGGAGTTGCATTTGTCCACTTTTATTGTATCTTGGGATGGCTGAGCAGTTGCCTGTTTCAGATTACGAAGGCACCAGGGATTTGTTTTCCACTTTGTGGTGCACCATTGGTTCAGGATATGATTGAATTGTAACATCTGCCTCCTTGCTGGAGTGATTTCAAGTATCATGTTAAATGTGTGTAAGCAAATAAACAAAATGGTTGGACTCAGTGTTCCATTTAGACTGCACACAGGCATGGAGTGTGGTAAAGCTGGTGAGGAAGGAATACCCTACCGCCTCAGAGAGACTACAAGCTCTAAAGAAGTTAGGGTAGTGCTGGTTGCAAAATTGGCAGTCCAAACAATGGACTTTGAATTTGAAATCATATTCTGGACTGATTTGCACATTAGTGACTTTTGGTGCAAATGTGGGAAATTGAAATTTAAGATGGCCACAGGGTCTGTTGTCATCATATGTAAAATAAGAAGACGGTTTACAGTTTGTGTAAGTTAGAAAAACTCTCTAGAACTGTTGCATCTCTGTGTGTGGAGAGTGATTCATCATGTGGCACCTATTTCTGTGGGCAGTGGAGTGCCTCAGGGATCTGTACTGGGACCCTTACTTTTCAATATATTTATAAATGATCTGGAAAGAAATACGACGAGTGAGGTAATCAAATTTGCAGATGATACAAAATTGTTCAGAGTAGTTAAATCACAAGCAGATTGTGATAAATTGCAGGAAGACCTTGTGAGGCTGAAAAATTGGGCATCTAAATGGCAGATGAAATTTAATGTGGACAAGTGCAAGGTGATGCATATAGGGAAAAATAACCCATGCTATAGTTACACAATGTTAGGTTCCATATTAGGTGCTATTACCCAAGGTGTCATAGTGGATAACACATTGAAATCATCGGTTCAGTGTTCTGCGGCAGTCAAAAAAGCAAACAGAATGTTGGGAATTATTAGAAAGGGAATGGTGATTAAAACGGAAAATGTCATAATGCTTCTGTATCGCTCCATGGTGAGACCGGACCTTGAATACTGTGTACAATTCTGGTCGCCGCATCTCAAAAAAGATATAATTGTGATGGAGAAGGTGCAGAGAAGGGCGACCAAAATGATAAGGGGAATGGAACAGCTCCCCTATGAGGAAAGACTAAAGAGGTTAGAACTTTTCAGCTTGGAGAAGAGACGGCTGAGGGGGGACATGATAGAGGTGTTTAAAATCATGAGAAGCCTAGAACGCGTAGATGTGAATCGGTTTTTTACTCTTTCAGATAATAGAAAGACTAGGGGGCACTTTCTCCGATTAAAACTAATCGGAGAAAGTTCTTTTTCACTCAACGCACAATTAAACTCTGGAATTTGTTGCCAGAGGATGTGGTTAGTGCAGTTAGTATAGCTGTGTTTAAAAAAGGATTGGATAAGTTCTTGGACGAGAAGTCCGTTACCTGCTATTAAGTTGACTTAGACAATAACCATTGCTATTACTAGCAATGGTAACATGGAATAGACTTAGTTTTTGGGTACTTGCCAGGTTCTTATGGCCTGGATTGGCCACTGTTGGAAACAGGATGCTGGGCTTGATGGACCCTTGGTCTGACCCAGTATGGCATGTTCTTATGTTCTTAATGCATGGTAGGGTGTTGCACTGTAGGGTGTTGACCATGCAATGAGAAGTGTGATGCAGTGTGGAACCTGGTAAGCAGAGCATGCTGGAAAAGCTATAAGAATGATGGAAAAGAGAGAACAATGGCATACTACTTCCATAGAAAACTTCTGAGAGTTTGGAACAAGGTCAAGTCATGGCGTGACTGGAGTGTCAATTCTGCAGGGTGACTAATACACCAGTCACACTGGACATCACATGCTATGAGTGCGGTACTTCATAATTTCAACCTATGGCTACCCAGCAGATATGAGACATCTCAGCGGATTGGAAGATTCATGAGATGAGCCGATAATAGCATAATCAATTTTCCAGTGTCATCCATGATGTCTGAATTGCAGCAGTACCTGCAATGGAAGGAGGCAAGAAAGAAGATAGAGGCTAAAGTTGGGGAGTTTGGAGGGACTGTTAGTGATGTTTAATGAAGGAAGAATGACTGAGAAACATCTAGAGGAGGAAGATATGGAATCACATATTGCTGCAGCAAGTTTGGACATGCTAATCTCTTGGAAGCGAAAAAATTAACCAAACCGGTAGCACAGGAAGTACTGAGTGTGTTTCATCAGGTTTTTAGGAGGCCTTGATTTGGGTAGAGGGTAGGGATGTGCATTCATTTGAAACAAATGGGTAAAACATGATGAATGAGTCTATTTTTGTATCCTTCACAGACCCTCTACCTGCCCCCAAAACAAATGAATAGGTCCCATGAATGAGACAAAAAAATTGTTTTGTCTATTTGTTCATGCTTCCCTTTTAAGTTTACGGCCCATTCAATTGTATGTTTATATTATGCATGTTTTATTGTACATTGCTTAGCATGGTAGTTCTAATATAGGTGGTATATAACAAATCTAAACATAAATAAAACTGCTAAGCAAAAAAAAACCAACTGATAATTATAGCAACCAATTTGCGCTTCTGTTACCTCACAGCCTTGTCAGAGTTGAGGCAGACAAGTTGACAAGGAAACCATACAGACAACAAACTGCAATGAACCATCTTTTTAACTAGTCTAGAGCTGTTATTTATTTATTTATTTATTTATTTATTTATTTATTTATTTAGACATTTTGGGCTGGATTTTCAAAAGGTTACTCGCGCCGGGCCTATTTTCAAAAGGGGTAAGAGGCAGGGTCAGACGCTACCGGCACAGCGGCCATTTGCCGCTGTGGCGGGGATTGCGCGCCAGCAGTTATTTTAGCCCCAGAGCTGAAGTAAGTTTTACAACAAGAAAAAAAATAGAAAAAGGTAGGAGGGAAAGGGCAGCGGAGGTAGGGGAAGGGAAGGGAAGGTGGGGTGGGGGTAGGGAGGGAACGGGGGAAGGCAGCCTGGCTCGGTGCACGCAAGGTGCACAATTGTGCACCCCCTTGAGCACACCCATCCCAATTTTATAACATGCGCACACCTGCGTGCGCATGTTATAAAGTCGGGTGTACATGTGTGCGCGCCGGGTAGCACGCGAACATGTATGCCCACATGTACCTCTTAAAATCTACTCCTTTATATACTGTTGTTCCATGTATAGGTCATAATGGTTTACAAAATGACATTCATAATTATAACTCAACAAACAAACCCCTAGATTCATCAAAATGCTATAATTTTTGCATGGATAATGCCCATGATAAGGAAAAGGGGCAGGGCTATGATAATATTAGAATTACCACATGCTATCTTGGCATAGTAGTTTATTACAATGTGTGTTAAAGTTTTTGCATGCTGCTACTTGGGAGGGAGAGAGAGAAGGAGAGAAAGAGAGAGACACTCTGTATAAGGTTTGCATATTAGTGAACTATTTACTGTATTTTTCGCTTCATAAGACGCACTTTTTTTCCCCGAAAAGTGGGGAGAAAATGTATGTGCATCTTATGGAGTGAATATAAAAAAAAAAACTAAAAATCTAACAAACCCCTCCCACCCTCCTGACTCCCCCAAGACCTGCCAACTTAATTTACTACAACCCCCACCCTCCTGACCCACACAAGACCTGCCAAAAGTCCCTGGTGGTCCAGTGGGGGTCCAGGAGCTGTCCAGGAGCGATCTCCTGGGCTTGGGCCATCGGCTGCCAGTAATCAAAATGGCGCCGATGGCCCTTTGCCCTTACTATGTCACTGGGGCCGACCAATGGCAGCGGTAGTCCCTGTGACATAGTAAGGGCAAAGGGCCGTTGGCTGCCAGTAATCAAAATGGCGCCGACGGCCCTTTGCCCTTACTATGTCACTGGGGCCGACCAATGGCAGCGGTAGCCCCTGTGACATAGTAAGGACAAAGGGCCCTCGGTGCCATTTTGATTACTGGCAGCCGACGGCCCTTTGCCCTTACGATATCACAGGGGCTACCGCTGCCATTGGTCGGCCCCAGTGACATAGTAAGGGCAAAGGGCCATCGGCGCCATTTTGATTACTGGCAGCCAGCGGCCCAAGCCCAGGAGATCGCTCCTGGACCTCTCCTGGACCCCCGCTGGACCACCAGGGACTTTTCGCAGGTCTTGGGGGGGTCAGGAGGGTGGGGGGTTGTAGTAAATTAATTTGGCAGGTCTTGAAGGGGGGTCAGGAGGGTGGGGGGTTGTTAATTAATTTAAAGGGTTGGGATGGGGTTTTTATTTGGGGGGGGGTCCCAGAGAAAGAAAAGTTTTCTGATCTGGGGAGTGGACCGAAATGGCCCTCCCCAGACCTGAAAACAAAATGGGGAGAAAAAAAAAAGTTATGCAAGCCCCTAATTTGCTCCATAAGACGCACAGATGCCCAGGGACGGAGCCAGTTTAGCACAAATTTTTTTTTTTTTAATTTTCCCCCTCTGAATCCTAGGTGCGTCTTATGGTCAGGTGCGTCTTATGGAGTGAAAAATACGGTATATCACTATAGAAGGGCCAGCTAGTAACTCGAGGTGAGGTTTGGGTGGTGTCTAGAGTTTTGGGGCCAGTTTTACATGTTCAGTGAGACATATGAACAGCACAGTAGACCTCGGTGAAGATTTGATGTGATTTGGAGTGTGCAAAGTCACACAAAGATGAGATTTCTACAATGTTTACTCACCCTAGCTTGATGGACTCTCTACCAAGGTACTATCAAGCTAGGGTGAGAGAACACTGAAGTAATCTAATCTTAGTCTGACTTTCCTCACTCCAAATCCTGTCAGATCTTCACCGAGGGTCTACTGTGCTGTTCGTACGTCTTATTCTGCATGTAAAACTGGCCCCAAAATCCAAGACCATCACCAAAACCTCACCTCAAGTTACTAGCTGGCCCTCCTACAGTGATATAAATTGCTGCCTAATATGAAAGCCTTATAAAGAGGTTTGTTCTCTCTCTCTCTCTCTCTCTCTCTCTTAAAATGCCTGTCTGGGCACTTCACAAGTAGCAAAGTACAAGTATTGCAGCATGCAAAATCTTTAACACATGTTGCAATAAACTACCTATGCAAAACACTAAGATGGTACGGTAATTCTAAATTTATCATAGCCACACCCCTTTTCCTTATCATGGGCATTATCCATGCAATAATTATTGCATTTTTATTAATTTAGGGGAGAATATGCAATATTATCACGAATTGCGTTTTGGCCATTTCAGACATATCGCACAGATTAACACTAGGAAAAAAGGTGTAGTTATTTCCAGCATTAAAAGAATGCATTATGCTATCGCATGGTGGGATAATGCCCCTCATTTTGATTGATCCCGCCCAAACCCCTCCCCAATCCTGCCCCTTTGAATAAATTTGAAAAATTTGCATTCGCACTGTGTGCTGCGATAAATATCACATGCATTATGACGTTATTGCAGGCATTAACACCATAACGCATTTTTATGAATGGCCCTAAAAGATTGGTTACAGAGGAGGGGTATTCATAGTCAGGTATTGATGTCTATCAAGAGAAATTATCTAGTACATATTAAAACTGATCTAGTACATAAGCCAAATAGTATGGATAATTAAAATAAAATGATAGTTTTCACATCTTAATCAGTGAGTTGTTTTGAGAGTCTTGCATTCTCTCATTTGATTTATTCTTCATGATTCGATTATTATTTTTGTCCTACTTGCTTTTGTAGTTCTATATATTCTGATGTTTTAAATTGTTATATATATTTTTGAAAAGCCATGTTTTTAGTTCACATTTAAATCTCTTTCTATCTGGTAAAATATGTAACGTCTCAGGTAGTTAATTCCAGAGCGTTGGACCCATTATTGAAAGCACTCAATCTCTTATTTGAGTCAGATGTGTGAATAGACAAAAGTCCTTTATTTTGAAATCTTAGTGTTCATTGAGGATTGTAAGGTTCTAGTGTCACTCCTAATAAGCCAGTGTTATTGGAGTAAATTATGTTGAATATTATCGTTAATACTTTATAGTAAATTCTGGATTGAATTGGTAACCAATGTAGTGATATCAGTGAGGGAGTAATGTGATCATATTTCCTAAATCCTAATAATAGTCTTGCTGCAGCATTTTGTAATAGTTGTAGTGGTTTTAAGTGAATTGCTGGAAGACCTAGTAGTAAGGAGTAAGGTTTGAGAAGATTAGAGCTTGCAATACAGTACAGAAGTCTGCAAAAGTTAATAATGGTTTCAACTGATGTAGTATATACAACTTGGTGTAACCTGTCTTAATTAATTTACTGATGTGCATTTTCATTGTGAGGTTCTCATTCAGCTGTACACTTAAATCCCGTACTTTATTTGAGGGATTAATTTGAAAATTACCCAGGTCAAGGGCAGGTGGTTTAACTGTTGATGAGTTTCTACTCAGCCAAATGATTTCAAACTTTTTAGGGTTTAATGTCAGTTTAAGCTGCAATAGTACATGTTGTTTTGCTTTTATATAGGTCAAGAGTATCGAAGCTGTGTTTTTGAATGATCTGAAGAATTGGATGTAAAACTGTAAGTCGTCAGCACACAAGAAGTTAGTTAGCAATTTACACAGTGGGAACATGTAAGTATTGAATAGAGTTGCTGAAAGGGCTGAGCTTTGAGGGACCCCTGTATCACATTGGAAAGGATCAGATATATGGTTGCCTAGTTTGACTTGGAATTTTCTGTTAGATAGAAATTAAGTGAACCATCTGAGAACCATGCCGTCAATCCCTATGTTTCTCATCTGATGGTATAACAGGTTATGATCCACAGTGTCAAAGGCAGCTGTTAAGTCAATTAGCTCAAGGCAATAAGATTCATTAGTGTCAAGCCCTCGTAAAACAAAGTCTGTTAATGAGAGGAATAATGTCTCAGTTGAGTGATGTTTCCTTAACCCAAATTGATTTGGGTAGAGAATATTTTGATCTTCCAGGTGATTTACAAGTTAGGATAACACTGCTTTCACAAAATGTTTTGTGAGAAACAGCAAGTTGGGAATTGGACAATAGTTGTCCCAATCATCAGTTCTTCCAGTCTTATTTTTTAGGATTGGCATTATCATTATTTGTTTTAGTCCATGTGGTATAATTCCTTCTGATAGTGATTGCTTAATTAAGGTTGTGATTGTTGGAGTCATAAATGTTGTATCAAGGAACTGGCTGGTGTTGGGTCATGTGGGTGAGTAGCAGGTTTAATTTTAGCAGTGATGTGACTGATTTCTAGTTTCGATTCTCTGTCAAATGTTAACTATGTTATTTGAGTTTTCAGGTGTTTTTGTTGAAGAACTGATAATGAATTGTTTTTTCATCTTATTGGTTTTGTAATGTGAATCAAGTGACACTGACATACCCTCACTGCACTCTGAGCATGCACAAGAAGCTTTGTATTTCTTCTTCAGCATGTGGTAGTAAACAATAAGCCAGATTTTAAAAAGGTTATGTGCACCAGGCCTATTTTATAAAGGCCCGGCGATGCGTGTAAAGCCCCAGGACATGTGTAAGTCCTGGGGCTTTACTAAAGGGGCGGTCCAGGGGTGGGGTGGGGGCAGGGCGGTCCGGGGGCAAGGCGGGGGCAGGGCCAGAGGCCTGCAACACAGTGGCCATTGCAGACATCTTAAAAAATGGTGCAGGCCATCCATTGCTCCTACCATGTGACAGGAGCCGAGTAATGGCACCAATAGCCCCATCACATGGTAAGGGCAAAGGGCCATCAACGCCATTTTGATTACTGGCAGCCGACAGCCAAAGAGGGGGAGATCACTCCCGGGACTCCGCTGGACCACCAGGGACTTTCGGGGAAGGGGGGGGGGGGGGGTCGGGCAAGTCTGGATTTTTTTGTTTTTTTAATGTACCCTTTCTCCCCCCTAAAATAATGATAAGAAAACCACTTGAAATTTCGTGGGTTTTCTTATCGTTTCATTGGGCCCCCGAACCGCAACGAAATAGGAAATATCGTCTCTATTTCCTATTTCGTTGCAAACGAATGCACATCCCTATTAAACATAACTACTATTAAATAATGGCAGTGGAGGGCCACAAACAAGCCTAGCTTTGAGGGTAAGCAAGCTATTCAAATTAGTCTTATTCTATGACCACCTACTTACAAATACATCTAGTGAGGGTCAATTATCAATACCTCGTGCAGATTCAGAATATGTACTTTATAACTAATTTTTAAAGATAAATTACCTGGGTAGTTTCTTGAGAAGGACAATTTTCAGCCATAAGAACATAAGGCATGCCATGCTTGGTCAGAACAAATCCCACTGAGCCCAGCATCTTGTCTTCAACAGTAGTCTATCCAGGTTGCAGATACCCAGCAGATCCTCAATAGTTGATCTATTTCTTCTATCTCAATCCCAAGGATAAGTGCTGGCTTATTAGCCTAGTAAGTCTGTATTTACCTGGTAAAATGGCTTTGAAAATTGCCCTTCTGAAGAATATTCAGTGTACATATTTTGAAAACTAGGTCTATTTTTGGCTCTCATCAACTTTGGTTTGACTTAATTTGGCAATTTTGATATGATAATCCATGATCTAAAATAGATTAACATAAATGCTTTTTTTTTCCAGGAGTGTTCTCTGATATTTTGGTGCTAGGAATAATATAAATGAATACTTAATAATGTGATCTAGGCTCATGGGGTAAAATGAAGGTTCATAAAATTTAAATGGGTAGAGTGTATCTCAAACTATATTTTTATATCCACATGTCTTTCAATGGTTGGCATTCTGTAGAAAATTAGACATCATTAAACTCCAGATGTTTGAAATATATGATTATTTAAAGAAATGTCTTAATTTTGCCTGAAAACCACAGGTGTTAAATTGTAACCATGCATTTGATCATAAATTCAGTTATTAATAGTTTCACAAAAAATTAAATCTACCACTTGAAAACTGCACAGAATCTTTGTTTATCACAAAGTGAGAAGAGACCCCCTAAATTAATAATCTACAATAGAATGCAGGTTCTTGACTCAGTAGTTATTCATTAAGTTACAGGAAGGTTGGACTGTTGCTGAACATGTTGCTAGGAATATTGTTTTATAAAGGCAACTCAGAACAGCATTAATCACTTTAGTTAATGAAAACTATTATTTTCCTTTGTATAAGCTTTCACTGAATATAAATTGCATTTTTTATCTTCAGACACTTATTTAGCATATTCATGATTAACACCATGCAAATCATGTATCATCTTATATCACCTGAGGCCATTGATCATTAAGAATAGCTTTTGAGACATAAAAAATATAAAAATGTAATTTAATAGTGTTGCAGCTCCCGGCCGTGGCATTCCCCGGCTGGTCCCCCCTACCTGCTCCTCAGCCTGTCTCCACTGCAGCCTGGCACGGCACGACCTGCTCTGCGGCAGGCCGAACACAGCCTACAGCATGGCCATGAACGCTGTCCTCCTCCGTCCGGTGGGGGCTCTCCGTAGGTGCACGCGCGGGGAAGTCCCCACCCTTTAAAGGGGCTGCGGCGGGAAAACTCAGCCCAGCCCTGGAAGATGACATCACAAGGGAGGGGTATTTAAACCCCACAGCAGCCTGCAGTCCTTTGCCTTTGCAACAGGTCGTCTCCTCGGAGTGCTAGTTGCTGTTCCTGACGTCTTTGTTCCTGTTCCTGCCTTGATCCTGTTCCTGGTTCCATTCCTGCTTCTCCAGTCCTTGTGTTCCTGATTCCGATCCCGGCATTCCAGTTCCTGCCTTCCTGTCCGTGCCTTCATTCCACTCTCCGGCCTTCTCCTTGATCCTCAGTTCCTGTGACCCCATCCTTAGCTTGATCTCCTGGTTTGACCTCGGCTTGTCTTCTCGTCTCTGCTTGCTGCTGCTTGTCTCGAACCTTAGCCTGGTACTTCACTCATGCCTATCTGCTGCCTGCCCGGATCTTCAGCTTGGACTCCGTTCCACTCTTTCACTGCCAGCCCAGACCCGGACCTCCAACCCTGTCTTCAGCCTCAGCTTCATTTTCTTCCTCTAGGCACCCGCACCTAAGTCCCACCAGCCCTGGCACCCAAGGACCCAACCTGCGGGGAATGAGGGCTGGTATAGGTGAAGGTCCAGCCGGGTTGTCCTCACCAGCTCCACCTTCCGGAAACAAGACCCATTGAGGGCAATCCCTCAGTGGTCTCCACCACTTGCTCCAGACCAAGGGTCCACAACCATAACAGTTTGCAAAGGCCATGGACCCGGTGGGCTTGTCCGGTCTACAGGTCATTCTGGGATTCTCCCAATGCTTGCAGCAGCAGCAGCAATGCCTTGAAGTCTTGTCTGCTACGGTTGAGTGCTTAGCTAATCGTCTGGAGCCTGCTTCCAGACCCAGGGCAGCTGCCCCTCCTCCAGTGATTCCCTCTTCACCGTCTCCATTGCTACATTTGCCTGCTCCACCTCATTACGCCGGGGATCCGAAGCAATGCCGAGGGTTTTTGAACCACTGTTTCATGACATTCCCTCTCCAACCCACGCAGTTCCTAACTGACCAGGTCAAAACCACATGCATCCTGTCCCTGCTGGATGGCAAGGCCCTGGCCTGGGCCTCTCCGCTGTGGGAACGCGGGGATATGGTGCTTGGAGACCTGTCCCGGTTCGTTCAAACTTTTTGCCAGGTGTTTGATGATCCTGGTCATCAGTCCACTGCCGCCTCGGAACTGCTTCATCTCCGCCAGGGTTCTCGCACGCTGGCCGAATTTGCTGTGGAATTCCGCACCCTGGTCTCCGAGCTAGGTTGGCGGGAAGACAGCCTGCGCAGCATCTTTCTCGAGGGGCTGTCCTCATGCATAAAGGATGAACTGGAGGCGCTAATCGACCTGGCAGGTCGGATTGACCGGCGACTTCAGCAGTGCATGAAAGAACTAAAACCGGCATGCCGAACAGTGCCATTGGCACCGACCTTCTCTCATCCCTTGGTCTCCCCAGCTGCCCCTGAGACTCTGCTGGAACGTGGGGAGGAACCCATGCTGCTGGGCCGAAGCCATTTAACCACGGAGGAGAAACAACACCGCAAATCCCTCGGACTTTGCCTATACTGCGGCTACAAGGATCACCTGTTGGCCCAATGCCTGGAGCGTCCGGGAAACTCTCGGGCCTAGGTGTCACTGGGGAGCTGAGCCTAGGCTGCATCAATCCTGCTCCTCAATGCACAGTTCCTGTCACGCTCCAGTTTCCTGGAGGATCCTTTACGACCCTAGCCTTCATTGACTCCGGGTCCAGAGGAAACTTAATTCTGGCCAAACTGGTACACCAACTGCAACTCCCCGTGCTTCGTCGCACCCCGCCACTACTGGTCTCATCTATCCAGGGTGATCCGCTTCCTGGCCAAGTCACTCTCTGCACTGCTCCAGTGACCCTCCATTCTGGAGTTCTCCACAAGGAGGAAATATCCTTCTTCATCCTAGAAAAGGCCATTCACCCAGTGGTGCTGGGTCTTCCTTGGTTGCAGAAACACTTGCCTACCATCGACTGGAAGACACTCCAAATTGCTGCTTGGGGTCCAACTGCTTTGCTACCTGCCTACACCAGATGCCCCAACCTCAGCTATTACTTGCAGCTACTGCCCTTCCTCTACCTCCACAGTACGCTGACTTCTCCAACGTATTCTCCAAAGAGGAGGCAGAGACTCTTCCGGAGCATCGCCCCTTTGATTGCACCATTGATCTCATGCCCAACACAGTTCCGCCCCATGGATGGGTGTACCCGCTATCTCTGTCCGAGACTCAAGCAATGTCTCAATACATTAAAGAGACTCTTGACAGGCGGTTTATTCATCCTTCTAAGTGTCCAGCCGGTGCAGGATTCTTTTTTGTAGCCAAGAAGGATGGCTTGTTAAGACCCTGCATTGACTACCACGGACTCAATGCTATCACTCGCAGGGACCGCTATCCACTCCCACCTATTCCAGAACTCTTGGACCATCTCCAAGGAACCAGAGTTTTTACGAAATTGGACCTTCGTGGGGCCTACAATCTGGTTTGAATAAAGCCCGGGGTGAGTGGAAGACTGCCTTCAATATGCGCAATGGTCATTACAAGTACTTAGTAATGCCGTTTGGACTATGTAACACGCCAGTGATTTTTCAAAACCTTATGAACGAAGTCTTTAGGGATATGCTTCATAATGGAGTAATCGTCTACCTTGATGACGTTCTGATCTACTCTAAAGATCTTACTACGCACCGTACCAACGTCCGTCAGGTTCTATAACACCTAAGAGAACATCGCCTGTTCGCGAAATTAGAGAAATGTCTTTTCGAACAGGAGTCCTTGCCCTTCTTGGCCTTTATCGTTTCCACCTCCTGCTTCCAAATGGACCCGGACAAGCTAACCAGCATCCGGGAGTGGCTGCAACCGGTGGGACTTTATTCATTGCAGTGATTCCTTGGCTTCGCCAACTTTTACAGGAACTTCATCCCACGGTATTCCCATATTGTTGCACCACTCACAGCCCTAACAAGGAAGGGTTCTGACACCAAGCATTGGGCCACTGAGGCTGTCCAAGCCTTTGAAGAATTAAAGAGGTCTTTCTTGCAAGAGTCCTGTCTCCACCACCTAGATCCGGCTTACCCGTTCATCGTGGAGGTTGATGCCTCCTACATAGCCATAGGGGAGGTCCTTAGTCAGCACTCCAGCCAAGGGGCTTTACTCCCCTGTTGCTTCTTCTCCCGCAAAGTTTGTCCCACAGAAAAAAACTACAGAATTGGAGACAAGGAGCTGTTGGCCATAAAGATGGCCTTTGAAGAATGGAGACAATGGTTGGAGGGGGCGCAACACCCCATCACGGTCTACACTAACCACAAAAATTTAGAATACCTCAGCAAAGCACAGCGTCTGAACTCACACCAGGCCCACTGGTCCCTTTTCTTCAGCCGTTTCAACTTTGTACTATGCTATCGTCCCGCAATAAAAAATGCCCAAGCAGATGCCCTGTCTAGACTTCATGAGGCTGAAGACACACCAGACCTACCCAGGGCCGGTGCAAGGGGATTGGGCACCCTAGGCACCTTCAGCCTTGCGCCGCCTCGACTCCTCCTCCCCTCCCTAAAAGAAAACTTTAAAAATACCTGGTGGTCCAGGTGGGTGCCTGGGAGCAATCTGCTGCTCCCGGGGCCTCAGCTGCCACTAACCAAAATGGCGCCGGTGGCCTTTAACCCCTACCATGTGACAGGGGCTACCGGTGCCATTGGTTGGCCCCTGTCACATGGTAGGGGCCTCCATTGACCACAAGGGGGGCATCGAGAGGGTTGCACGGTGAGGCGGGGGCTGGCAGAATTTTGAAAGGGCACTTTTTTCCCTTTCAAAATTTTGCCACCTGCCACGGCGCCCCCTAAATCGCGTTACCCTAGGCACAGGCCTAGCTCGCTTAGTGGTTCCTCTGGCCCTGGACCTACCTCGTTATATTCTGGACCCTGCCAAGGTCCTACTAGCCGTCATGGATATGGTACCTCCAGGGAAGATGGTGGTCCCACTCCGCCTTCGAACCGAGGTTCTATCTTGGGCTCATGATTCCCTCACCGCTGGACACCCAGGCAGAGCACGAACCTTGGATTTGTTGTCCCGTTATTATTGGTGGCCTCGTATGACTCAGGATGTTCGTGCCTATGTCAGTTCCTGTCTGACATGCACCCAACAAAAGCCACTGTCTGGCCGGCCGTGGGGACTCCTACAGCCTCTCCCAGCTCCACGGGTACCATGGACCCACATCTCCACGGACTTCATGGTAGACCTGCCCATCTCTTCCAGCAACACGTTGATATGGGTAGTAGTCAACAGGTTCTCCAAGATGGCGTACTTTATACCTCTACCCAAGCTGCCGTCGGCCCCTGAGTTGGCACGGTTGTTTACCCTGCATATCTTTCAAATACAAGGCCTCCCCTGGCACATTGAATCTGATCGTGGTCCCTAATTCATGCAAAACATTCGGGGTGCAGTTGTATTTCACTACAGCCTTCCACCCTCAAGGGAATGGACAAGCTGAACGGGTTAACCGGGGATTGAAGACCTTCCTCCGCTCGTTTGTAGGGAGCCACCATGATGACTGGGCCATGCTATTGCCATGGGCAGAGTTTTCGCTCAATTCTCATATGCACTCCGCTACTGGTGCTTCTCCCTTCCAAGTCATGTATGGCAAACATCCAAGACCTCCCTTGCCTTTGCATCTCTCCGTATCTTCTCCAGCAGCTCAGCTCACGGCTGAACAACTGCACTACCTATGGAAGTCTACCAATGCTAATCTGGTGAAAGCTGCCAATTCTGCCAAACGGGTGTCTGACAAGCACCATCGCCCTGCTCCTCTCTTCAACCCGGGGGACCTGGTTTGGCTCAGTATCCACCACATCTGTCTTAGGGTCCCTTCTATGAGACTGGCTTCAAGGTACATTGGACCTTTCTCTATCAGTGAACGCCTGGATCCAGTGACCTACCGCTTACGACTTCCCACCAGTCTCCGGATACATAATTCCTTTCATGTATCTCTATTGAAGCCCTTGATACTCTCTCCTTTCCACGCTGATCCACCCAAGCCTCCAGAAGTGGTGTCTGAACATGACACTATCTACCAGGTCCAGGATATTTTAGATGTCCGTTGGAATCACAGGCGTGGGAATATTTGATCGCCTGGGAAGGCTTTGGTGCTGAAGAGAGCTCATGGGAACCATCATCCAATATCTTGGGCAAATCCTTACTCCAGCACTTCCATCGCACACACCCAGGCAAGACCGGCCCTTCTGTGAGGGGACATAAGGGGGGGGGATACTGTTGCGGCTCCCGGCCAGTCCCCCCTACCTGCTCCTCCACCCGTCTCCACTGCAGCCCGGTGCAGCATGACCCGCTCCACGGCAGGCCAACCACGGCCTACAGCATGGCCATGAACGCCATCCTCCTCTGTACAGCGGGGGCTCTTCCTAGGCACGCGCGCGTGGGAGGCCCCATCCTTTAAAAGGGCCGCGGCAGGAAAACTCGGCCCGGCCCCAGAAGATGACATCATAAGGGAGGGGTATTTAAATCCCACAGCAGCCTGCAGTCCTTTGCCTTTGCAACAGGTCATCTCCTCAGAGTGCTAGTTGCTGTTCCTAATGTCTTCGTTCCTGGTTCATGCCTTGATCCTGTTCCTGCTTCTCCAGTCCTTGTGTTCCTGATTCCGGTCCCGGTATTCCAGTTCCTGCCTTCCTGTCTGTGCTTTCATTCCAGTCTCTGGCCTTCTGCTTGATCCTCAGTTCCTGTGACCCTTGATCTCCTGGTTTGACCTCGGCTTGTCTTCTCGTCTCTGCTTGTCTGCTGCCCGTCTCGACCCTTGGCCTGGTACTTCATTCTTGTCTGTCTGCTGCCTCCCCGGATCTTCAGCTTGGACTCCGTTCTGCTCCTTCGCTGCCAGCCCAGACCCGGACCTCCGACCCTATCTTCATTCTCAGCTTCATCTTCTTCCTCAATGTACCCACACCTAAGTCCTGCTGGCCCCGGCACCCAAGGGCCCAACCTTCATGGAGCGAGGGCTGGTATAGGTGAAGGTCCAGCCGGGTTGACCCCACCAGCTCCACCTTCCGGAAACGAGACCCATTGAGGGCAATCCCTCAGTGTTCACCACCACTCGCTCCAGACCAAGGGTCCACAACCATAACAAATAGTGTGACAAAGAAGCTAGAATACCTGCATTTTCCATTAAAAGAATGAGCAGCAAAATTGTTTGACACAGTTGGTTTTCATGAAGTGATAAATCTGTGTCATAGTTATCAAGATATCTTTAAAAAAGATTATGAAGTTGTACTGGAAGGGGTTGGGAAAGAAATTTAAAACACTGTATGACCAAATCTGTGTGTTGGGTAAAGAAATGTGAAAAGTTCACCAGTCACTTTCATTGCACAATTTTGAAAGAGCACATCTTTGGTCTTCTAGAAGTTGCAGGAAATTAAACCCTTGAACAAGAGATACACTATTTCCAAACTATGGGGGGTCATTTATCAAAGTACTATATGGTGTTTTGCATGCGAAAAACACCTTAACGCATGGTGCGAAGCACATTAGGAAAAGGGGAGGAGTTTTGGGTGGGATTTGTGGCCAACAATTTGTGAAACCATATCGCACGGCTTTAACGTGCCTTTTCATTTGTGATAAGCTGTGTGATATGCCTTTTCATTTGTGATAAGCTGTGTGATATGGCTTTATCATATGAGAGACAGAGAGAAAGAAAGAGAGAGAGTGAGAGAGAGAGAGATAGCGCACCTAGCTATAAGGCCCTCATGCAAGGTAGGTATTTATACCTCTATTTCAGGCCCACCTAGCTACTCGAGGTGAGGTTTAGGTATTAGTGTAGAGGTTAGGGGCCACTTTGACATTCAGAGTGTGACGTATGAACGGAACAGTGCACTCTTGTGAAGATCTGATGACCTTCGGAGTGAGGAAACACCCCCAAAGATGAGATTTGTGCAATGTTCTCTCAACCTAGTTTGATGTTACCCAGGTAACATCTGCCGGCGCGTTCAAATTACTTCAGGTCGGGCCCTGAAGTAACTTGCAAAATAAAAGGTAACAAAAATAAAAAAAGGGTTTTAGAGGGTGGGGAGGAGAGGGGAAGGGGAAGGGAGGATAGGGTAGGGGTTAGGAAAGTTCCGGGGGTGAGTTTACTCACTCCGAAGGTCATCAGATCTTCACAAGTGTGTACTGTTCTGTTCGTACGTCACACTCTGAATGTCAAAGTGGCCTTAATTGGAGCAGACTGGGAGAGAACTGGGGAAGACCCCGATCTCGTCGCTGCGCAATTTTGCAATATTCCCCCCCCCTTGCGCACATATTTTTAAAAATCTACCCCTAAATCTGACCTTCAGAATTTTCTCAGATATCTGAAATATTAGTAAAAAAATGGGAAAGGTATTGATAGTGATAAGTTACTTGCCTTATTTTGTTAGTTACTGACATTTAATGTATTTTTTAAATTGTGTATTCTTAGCAGATGAACTGATTAACATAGTTTGCATGTTTTTTTTATGTCTTTCATCATAAGGGGGTCATTAACTAAGTTGTGAAAAACAGCATTTATCGCACCTAAAACCCAGTTTATCACATGGTATACCCATATTTATGTATTTTATTTATTTAAAAACTTTTCTATACCAATATTCGTAGTGACATCTTATCGGTTTACAGTATAACAGCAGGTGGAAATTACATTGAACAATTGTGGTGATATTGCATAATATTTGTGATGATATGTGATATTTTGGTCAAAACCCCACCCATATTAAAATGAGTTGCTTTGCATGTGATTTTCATACATAAACTTTTCAAATGCATGCAAAACAGATACTAATAAAATAACATGGTTTGCCGGAGCCATATTATTTCCCGGAAAGTAACTAATTTTCCACAGGAGCATCGGGACATAATGAACATTACCCGGCATGAAAATTAAAGAGCTAGTAGTGACCCAAACACTTCCCTGCCATGTAAAATTCCACCTGGGGGTCTATGTAGACCCCTGATCTCACCCCCACTTATCCATGAAAGGGGCAAAGGTCAACCAGTGCCATTTTGGAAAATGGCATTGATCAATCTGGAGCCTAAGGGACACTCCTGGTCCAAATAAATACAAGGATACCCACTAGACAATCAGGGATGGTCTCTAAGTTATTGGGGGGGGGGGGAGATGATGGACTACTAGATTACCAGGGAATTGATTTAAGGTGGGGGGCCAGAGGGATCCAGGGGTTAGGAAGCCCTTGGGGGGGTGATTAGTTGAACCTGGGGGGCTGAGTTTTATGTGAAGGGGACGGGTTTGGCTACGGGGTGAGGTGTTACCACACAAGTTTTACATTTTTCTGCACTTTTGCCCCTGCTGAGCCACCTCTAGAAACAGCAAGGAAGTGGGTGGGCTCTACACAGACCCCCAGAGTGTTTTGCCATGGTGGTGTTTGTTTGGACTGTACTGGCCCTTTAAAATGATAGCACCCCAAGCAAACGGTGACAACATTGTACATTTCTCCATTTCCCTGCAATATTTTTTCTTGAGGAATTTTTCCACAAGAAAAACTATCGCAGGGAATCTATCACAATATTTTACTGGGGGGAGGCAAAATATCATAGGAATGCTCCTCTCTCCATTATATTTTTCCCCTTCCATGATAAACTTTCGTGGTTTATTAAATGAGGCCCAGTGACAGTAACTTTTAAACCAGTGTGTGGGTGCACATTCTTTGGCCCGTGTTCAGAGACACAGTTATTTTATAACATATGCATGTCTAAGTGCGCATGTTATAAAATAGCCTAGCTGTGTACTAATGTGAGCTAAATTTTAAATGGGAGCGCACCAGTGCACTGAAATCCTGCTTCTACCATGTAAGCGGGGAGATTTTAAAAGGGACGCGAACCAATGCATTTGCCAGTTTTACCAGTTCATTCCCAGATAACATAAAGCTGCTCCAACTCCACCTGGTTTGATAACCTGCACAACCCCCAGTTACCCCGTTTTAAAGTCCTCTGAAATGGCTGTTTTTTTGGACTTACATGCCATCCACATCAGAAGTAAAGTTATGCGGCAGTATTTATGTGCAAATTTCTGGTTAAATTCCTGCCCCTGCCCACCCCAGATCAAGCCCATGTCTCACCCCTTTTTGAGAAGTTCTGATACGTGTGTGCAGCGGCATTTATGCGCAAATCTGAGTGGCTTTTAAAATCCACTCAGCACGTGCAAGCCCAAAGTATTCATGCATCCCCTAATTTCAGCGTGCATTGGGCTTTTAAAATTCACCTTTAAGTTTGTAGGAACAATGTCTTTTTCAGTGACACAACACAGCAGAAATGTTTTGGAAAATGAATTAATATAATGATTTTGCATTGGTAAATTAAAGATGCGCAGATGCATGCAACTCTCTCTAAAGCCCACATTCTACCAAAATCCCAGAGTTCTAAGTTGAGGAAACCCCCTGAAGGGTATTGAAATTCTACTGTTCTTTATTTTAGATTCTCTCCCCCCCCCCCCCCCAGTACATTTTGGCACAATATGGTCTAGCAACTCAATTCTCTGTGCCAACTCTATTCTCTGGCCAGGCTATCTCTACTACTGGTGCTATAATGCTAACATACATACACGGAGGACTGGAAAAACCCTGGATGCCAGGTTGCTAGGCAACTAAAATTTGGTATACTTTCCACTGCCATGCCTGGGCTATGGAGAATCACCAATGTACCTAGCCAAGGAGACCTGCAGCCTGACTGAGCTGAACCTGAGCAAAGGAGACACAGCTTAGTTTAGGCAGAGGAATTACCATCACTACAGCTAGAGAGACGGAAGGAGTGCGACTGAAGAATGAGGAGAGAAGGAAGGGAGGGCAAAGGGGCGATGCAGCTGGAGGGGGAAGGGGGAAAAGGAGAAAGCAGAAGGAAGAAGGAAGAAAGAAGGGAAAAACAATCTTGAAGAAAAGGAGAGCAAAGACTCAAAATTAATGTGAAAAACAAACACAATCTTAGCAGAAAGTATTGTAATTAATTTGTCTGGGCAGCTGTATGTAATAAAATATTCAAAATATCAGTGTCTTCATTTTTGTCTCTCCATGTATTCCATTTGATAAAAGTTGCATTTGCCAACTAGTACATCCTATAAAGGTAAAATTAAATATGTATTAAGCAGGCTACCTGAATTGAATGACCTAAATATGTATACCCTGGTGGGCCGGAGAGTCAGAGGAGGTATGATACAGACTTTTAAATACCTGAAAGGTATTAATAATGAACAGGAATCCAACCTCTTCCGATGGGAAAGAAGCTGTAGAACTAAGGCTCATGATATGAAATGAAGGGGGTACACTCAGAAGCAAAGTCAAGAAGTATTTCTTCTTGGAAAGGGTGATGGATGCATGCAATGCCTTTCAGAAGAGGTGCAAAGACATGAATGGTAATAGAGTTCAAAAGGATATGGGATAAACATAGAGGATGCCTACTGGCTACAAGATGGAAATGAAAAAATGGGATAACCTGTGGTAACTTTAGGCATAACATTTTTACATGGAGATAGCCTTCATGTATTTAAGGCTTTTTCTATACCGAATTTCTTGATGCAGATCAAATCAACTCGGTTTACATCGAACAAAAGTTTTAACAATAACATAGCCAATAAACATATTACAAGAGGCAGATATTGGCAGAGTCAAAAGTTACATTATAACAAGGGCGAGCAACTGGGGATTGGGAAAAGAGGGGGGAAAACAAGAGTATACAACAATAGGATACTTTATACAGAGAGTGAGGGTGGCTAGTATAGCCAATCTCTAAGGATACTTCTAAATATTAAGACATCTATGCGATTTAATGAGTGATTATGTGAAGCGTAACGAAAACAGTACATTAAAAGTTCGGTGATGTAAATTTGGTCTAGGTGCACGGAAAGGCTCGGCAGTTACAACCCTAAACATTTATTGTGCAGACTGGATGGACCATTTGGGTCTTTATCTACCATAATTTACCATGGACCAAATTTTAAGTGTTGCTCCTGCTAAAAAGATCATATATGCTAGTACATGGGCTGCTTGTGAGCAATGAGTATTTTAAAAGCAGGAAATTATGTGCATATATATGCAAGTGAGAGTAACAAAAACGAGTGAAAAAGGGGCGAAGTTGGGGGCGGGACATGGATGTTCCAGGGTGTGGCCAACTGTTGTGTATGCAACTCGATATTTTGAAACTGGAGACCGTAAGGCAAGGTGGCTTGTGAGTTGTGTAACTTTACCGCTGCTGCTGATGAGGAGCAAGTCTGAAGATTTCACATTTTTGGTCTTGCACGACAGGGTGAAGGGTCTGGATCAACTGGAGTGCATGCAGGATGAAGAACCATAGAGGTCTAGCTGATCTCGAGATTGACTGGACTAATTGGTGGACTAATTTGAAAAACTGGGAATGTCCTTCATACGAGCATGTTTTAAAATCTGCTTACATACGCACGTTGAAGCTGGCAAAATCCTATGGAAGATATGAGAAGTAGGTTAGCTCAAGTAACCTCTTAAAATTAGGAGCATACTTATCTGCAGTAGGCATATTTTGAATCATACATGCATAAGTGCGCACATGATTTAAAATTCAAGCGTATCTACTTGCGAGCCCTCATATGCACATGTCTGGGTGTATGCACACTCCTTTTAAAATTTGCCTGTATGATACTATGGTAAAAAAAACTATGAAATTCAGGGTTTGGTGTGGAAAAAAAAATGATGATCAAAGAGACTTAGGATTTGTCAGATTATTTCATTTCATCTTTACCAGTTGTAAACTGCTTTAATATTCTGAAACTTTTTCAGTATCATGTTTCATCTTAAACAGTTTAAAGAAGATACCTTGATGAGAGCTTGGATTCTTCTAGAAGTTTTTTAAATTCCTCTTTGGCTAACAGTAATTTACTCCGTTTTTCTTTATATTCTTCTTTTATTCTTGCTTTCACAAACTGATCAAATACCTTTGGAAAACACAATGCTTCAATTTAGTTCTTAACACACAGATAAATCTCAATATCTTGAATGGAACCTTTAAAAAAAATGTAACTTTTTTACTTGCATATAATTTTCTTTTACATATGTTTTAAACTTCAAGTTGCAATATTTGGTCACATGCCTATTTACTATGATTTACATACATATTAAAGGGAATTGTCAGAGTTTCTAAATATAAAAAGATGACATTTGTTTAGAATCTGGTTTAACATGTACAAAGAATGTCTTTAAGTGGAGTATAGCTCATCAGTATAGACCTATTTTTCTGCTTCAATTCTAATATCTTTGCTATAACATTAGAGAATAACACGTATACAACAGGAGATGTGAAAAGAGGAATAAAATAGTACATTACCTTTTCCCTTCAAAACATGCATACAAATGAAAATTAATTTGCACAGAAAATGCATGAAAATGAATTTGTAATACACAGATTTGACAATGACTTAATCAATATTGCTACCAGACTTTCTTGCTTCTCATTCTATAGTACTGTAGAAAAGATATGAAAATCGCAGAATGAAGCCAGGCTCATCCTGTTTTCACCATTAACATTGCAAAAATGTCTATAAAAAGCAGTTTTTGAAGTTTTGCACAGCAATCTAACTTCTTAAAAAAATTAATTTAAAACACCAATAAAAAGCAAGCAAGACATCACCAAAATGATTAAAGGAAATAGCTAGGATACAAAGGTGTCTATTTTCCATTATTTCCCTAGTGGTGTCCTCTTTAGAACATAAGATATGCCATACTGAGTCAGACCAAGGGTCCATCAAGTCCAGTATCTTGTCTCCAACAGTGGCCAATCCAAGTACCTAGCATGTAACAAAACATTAAATAGATCCCATAGTACTAATGCTGGCAACAAGCAGTTACTATTCCCTATTGATTAATAGCAGTTTATGGACTTCTCCTTCAGAAACTTATCCAAACCTTTTTTTAAATCCGGTTATACTAGATGCCTTAACCACATCCTCTGGCAATGAATTATAGAGCTTATTTGTGCACTGAGTGAAAAATAATTTTCTCCAATTTGTTTTAAATGTGCCTCTTGCTAACTTAATTGAGTGCCCCCTAGTCCTTGTATTATCCGAAAGAATAAATAACTGTTCCACATTTACCCATTCAAGTTCTTATGATTTTGTAGATCATTATTATATCCCCCCTCAGTTGTCTCTTCTACAAAGCTGAACAGCCCTAATCTCTTCAGCCTTTCCTCATAGGGGAGCCGTTCCATATTTACCATTTTGGGTGCCCTTCCCTGTACTTTCTCCAGTTCAACTATATCTTTTTTTAGATGCAGCAAACAGAATTGCGCACAGCAATAAATAGAGGCATTAACACATCCTTAGAAATTTTGTTTATTGTATTCTTTCAGAACCCTGGGAAATATATCATCCAGTTCAGGTGATTTGCTACTCTTCAGTTTGTCAATCTGACTGACTACATCTTTCCAGGTTCACCATGATTTGGGTCAGCTCATCTGAATTGTCACCCTTGAAAACCATCTCTGGAATGAGTATTTCCCGAACATCCTCCTAAGTAAACACTGAAGCAAAGAATGTATTTAGTCTGTCCACAATGGTCTTATCTTTCCTAAGTGCCCCTTTAATCCCTTGATCATCTAATAGTATAACAGATTCCCTCACAGGCTTCCAACTTTAGATACATTTTAAAAAAATTTTATTTTGAATTTTTGCCTCTACAGTCAACTTATTTTCAAATTCTCTTTTAGCTTGTCTTATCAATGTTTTATATTTAACTTACCAATGTTTATATTGTTTCCTATTTTCTTCAGATTGATCCTTCTTCCAATTTTTGAAGGAAGATCTTTTGGCTAAAATAGCCTCTTTCACCTCACCTTTTAACCATACCGGCAATCAATTGGCCTTCCCTCCAACTTTCTTAATGCATGGAATACAACTGGACTGAGCTTCTAAGATGTTTTTTTTTGTTTTTTTTTTTAATGTCCACGCCTGTTGTACTCTTTATAGCTATATCTTTCAGCTTTTTTCTATTTTTCTCACTTTACCAAAGTTTCCCTTTTGAAAGTTTAGTGCTGGTGCTGTGGATTTACTTATTGTCCTCTTCCAGTCATTAATTCAAATTTGATCATGTTACGATTGCTATTACCAAGCAGCCCCATCACCGTTACCTCTCTCACCAAATACTGAGCTCCAGTAAGAATTAGATCTAAAATAGTTCCTTGACTTATCAGTTCCTGAACCACTCTATATCTGACCCAAGGCACAACTATTATATCCTTGTTAAGTTTTCTACTTTAAACCTCTGCCTCTGGCTATTTCAGTTTCCAAGTTCACACAACCTTGTTTTATTGTAACTTTGATTCTGCTTCTATAGTAATGTTATAACTCCCCTGTTCCATGTGAACCGATATGATATGATCTGTATCATGAATGTCGGTATAGAAAAGAGTTAAATAAATAAATAAATAGATAAATAAATAAATACATTTTAAAAATAAATAAATAAATAACGCTGTCATTTTTTCCATCTAGGAATTGAATCTCTCTAACATATTCTGATATTACATTTACCCAGTCAATATTGGGATAATTGAAAAATCCAAATATTACTGCACTACCAATTTGGTTAGCTTCCCTAATTTCGCTTAGCATTTCATCGTCCGTCTCATCATTTTGCAAGATGGACTGTAGTATACTCCTATCGCTATACTTTTCCCCAACACACATGGGATTTCTATCCATAAAAATTATATTATGCATTTAGTCTCTTGCAGGATCCCTATCCTGTTGGACTGTATGTCATCCCAGACATAAAGCACCACCCTCCCATCAAGTTGCTCCTTCCTATCATTGAGATATATTTTGTATACTGGTATAGCACTTTCCAATTGGTTATCCTCCTTCCACCATGTTTCTGAAATGTCAATTAACTATCTCATTATTCACTACTATACATTCTAACTCTTCTATCTTACTTCCTAGACTTCTGGCATTGGCATATAGAAATTTCAATTGTGTTGTTTGTTTGTGTTAACATCCTGCTTTTCAGTTGACAGGGATAATTTGGAATCTTTTAGTAAAGGAAATTCTTTAGTTATAGGCACATGGACTACCTTTTCTTTTATTGGAACCTCTCTGTTGGGATGTCGTAACTCTCCTGCTTCATTAGTATCCTTCAAAGATATCTCCCTCTGAACCATGCGCTGCTGAGCAACTGTCGGCTTTCCCCTTTGTTGTAGTTTAAAAGCTGCTCTATCTCCTTTTAAATATTACAGCCAGCAGCCTAGTTCCACTCTGGTTAAGGTGGAGCCCATTCCTTCAGAAAAAGCTCCCCCTACCGAAAAGGTTCCCCAGTTTCTTACAAAACTGAATCCCTCTACCTTGAACCATCGTCTCATCCATGAATTGAGAATCTGGAGCTCTGTCCCTAAGTGCCCCTTTAATCCTTTGATCATCTAATAGTCTAACCGATTCCCTCACAGGCTTCCTGCTTTGGATACATTTTAAAAAGTTTTTATTTTGAATTTCTGCCTGCACGTGGAACAGGGAGCATTTTAGAGAATGCTATCCTGAAGGTTTTTGATTTGAGCTTTAAGAGCCTAAATTTGGCTTTCAGAACTTCCCTCACACAGTTTCCTATGTCATTGGTGGCCACATGTACAATGACACTCAGCTCCTCCCCAGCACTGTCTAAAATCTCATCTAGGTGATGCGTGTGGTCTGCCACCTTCGTACCAGGTAGGTATGTTACCAGCTATCCAGCTATCTACATTCCTACTAATTGTATCACCAGCTATGACAGTGGACCTATCCCTTCCCACCTGGGCAGTAGCCCTTGGAGAAACATCCTCAGTGCGAGAGGACAATGCATCACCTGGAGAGCAGTTCCTTGCTACAGGATCACTTCCTGCTGCACCAGGGTGATGATCTCTGACTAGAAGACTATTCTAAATACTGTTCTTCTAGCTATAAATGAAACAAAAGGTCAGAAAATGTTTGGAACTCACACTCTTTTCCCTTACTACAAAATAAAAAAAGTCACTGCTTGTCGGCACTGCTATATAATTACTACTTTACAGATTATTGCTAGGAGGAATGTTCCCCTCTGTCTGCAACTGTCCTCTCTGTTGTGGTTGGTAGCAGCCATGTGGCTAGGGGAGGAACCTTACCTCATTGCTATGTCCTTTTCTCTTATCCTCATTCTGCCTGTCTGACGGTACACAAAAGACAACCTTTCTTTTATACCTAATTTTAAAAAGTTCATTAGCAATCAATCCCTTGCTCCTCATTGGCTCTGGTATGGGATTTTGCCCCAAGTTCTGATTCCAAGAATTGCCATAGGTCCATTCAAAATATTCCTTCTGTCAAAATATCCTTTGGAGCTCCCTTCTTGGTTAGGGCAGTCAGTGGTGCTACTAAAGTGGAGTATCCGGAAATAAATTGGCGATAGTAATTGGAAAATCCCAAAAATTGCTGCAGAGCTTTCAGTCCCACTGGTTGAGTCCAATCCAGAATGGCTTTAAGTTTATCAGGGTCCATGCGTAGGCCTGCACGAGATACAATATAACCTAAGAAGGGTAATTGCTAACATTTCCAATTTTTTATCATATACTATTTCCGCTCTGGCGAACTTCTGCTGCAACACTTCCAAGTTCTCAAAACTTTTCTCCACACTTTCAGATTGTGTATTCAACTTAGACATTGCTGTTTCTATTTTATTAAACCGCTGGTTAGAGTCAATGGTGATCTTCGTCAGATTTAACACAGCTTTTTCCAGATATACAATGACGTGAGAGTAAAGAAGGACTCTGAAAATGTCATTAATCATAGTCTGAAAGATCGCTGGAGCATTACATAGCCAAACGGCATCACTAAGTATTCATAATGTCCATCTCGAGTGTTAAACGCCGTCTTCCATTCGTCTCCTTCACGTATTCTGATTAAGTTATATGCTCCCCGGAGATCCAGTTTGGTGAATAACTGTGCTCCTTTCAAACGATCAAACAGTTCTGCGGGATTGGATACACTGGGCAACAAATTTTCACAAAAGTCATGTTACGGAAATGAAATTAGTCAATTCTTATACATTTCCATGTGCTAAACATGAATGTGACTGTGAAAATGCAAAATTGGCTCTAGTTTTTTTGTAATATGCAATAATATAATTACATCTTGAATTGTATGCCAATAGTAGGAGACCTATGGTTAATACCGTTTGAAAAATGAAGTCATAGACTACATCTTAGATTTCTTTGCTTGTCTCTTGTATACCTGTTCGGGAGCATCTCTGCGGAGTGTCCAGCAGTAGTCAGCCAGCATGAATATTTCAAATGCTCACCCTTTCTGACTGGGCTTCATATAGTCCACTGCTGACGTCAGCTTACTCAGCAGCAGCATGGCAGTAGAACTGCATTGCATCAGAAAATGATGTAATAAACTCTGGATGATGTGTGCATGATGGTATTATGCAATATGATGCAATATTACATCATTCTAGGCTTATTTACAGTCCTACTGGATAAATTTATATGACTAAACATAGAAAGTGAACTATATTAAATATCTTCAAAACGAGAGCCAATAAAAACTTTTCATGGTCATATTCGTGTTCAGCACATCAAGATACTACAGAGTAGGACATTTTTAGGTCAGTAACACTTTCATTGTTGCCCAGTGATATCGGTTCTTTTTAGTGATGGTATTAAGTCCTCTATAATCAATAAATACAGGGTCGTAATGATCCATCTTTCTTCTTCACAAAAAAAAATCCGGCCCCCGCTGAAGAGGAAGAGGGTCTAATGAAACCCCTGTCCAGATTGTCCTGGATATATTGCTTCATAGCTTCAGATTCAGGTTCTGACAGGGCATAAATCATTCTCCTGGGGGGATCTTTCCCTGGAAGTAATTCTATCCCACAATCGTAGGTGCGGTGGGGTGGTAGCATCTCTGCCTGCTTTCTGCTGAACACATCCCTGAATTCTGCGTATACTTGTGGTAAACTGGATGGAATGGTTAATGAACAGGAGATAATGGTTTTAACTGGTGAGATCAGTTTAACACAGTTCTGATGACAGTACTTGCTCCAACTGGCTACTTGTGAGGTACCCCAATCGATCTGGGGTTGGTGAAGCCTTAACCATGGTAACCCAAGAATAACTTGGTTGACTGAGGAAGAAAGAACATATAATTGAATAGTTTCTTGGTGAAGAATTCCGGTAGTAAGTTTGATGGGTTGTGTGACTTGAAAAAGTTTATTCGACAAAGGTTGCCCTGAAACAGATGACACAGTAAGGGGAACTGGTAGCTGCTCAGTAGGAATCTGGAATTGACAAACTAGAGTCTCTTCAATAAACTTACCGGCTGCCCCTGAATCCAAGAAGGCTTGCAGATGAAAGGTATTATGGAGCGTTATCGAGACTGGAATTAGTATTTGTGGAGAGGAAACGGCATGACCCAGGGAGGCCTCTCCTACCAGTCCTAGGTCCGAGAGTTTCCCAATTTGTTTGGACATTTATTGATAAAATGTCCAGTGCCGGCACAGTAAAGACAAAGATTGTTCATTCTTCTACGCTGACGTTCCTCGGGAGTTAAATGACACCGGTCAATCTGCATAGGCTCCTCATAGGCTACCTGAGGTTCTGGAGTTCTTGGAGTAAGAAAAGGTCTTTGAAAAGACGGTGCAAATCGAATAGGTCGTCTCGTGAGACCCTGTTCTCGAGATCTCTCTTGGAATCTCAGATCAATTCGGATCGCCAAACGAATTAGTTCCTCTAAAGATTCGGGAATTTCACGGCCTGCTAATTCATCCTTGATAGCTTCGGAGAGGCCTTGTTGGAAGATGTCGGTAAGACTGTCATTACCTCAATGTAGCTCCACTGCTAAGGTTCGAAATTGGACTGCATATTCTCCCACTGATTGGGGCCCTTGCTTAATTTGCAGTAAATAGAGGCTGCCGAAGTCGTCCGACCAGGTTCATGAAATATCAAACGGAAGTCTTTTAAGAATTGTTCTAAATTGTCCATCAATGGATCCTCTCGTTCCCAGAATGGTGATGCCCACGCCAATGCTGGTCCTTCTAAGAGGGATAAGATGAAAGTGACCTTTGTTCTATCCATGGGAAATGATGCTGCTTGGAGTGAAAAATGCATTCGACATTGGTTCAGAAAACCCTGACAAAGCTGAGGATTTCCATTAAAACGTGGTGCAGGCTGCATACGTATAGGAGGCGATGGTAACAAAGGAGCTGAATTTGCTGAAGCGGCCAGAGAAAGAGTGTCCATTCGGGCCACCAATCTCTCCAAGACTCCCGTAACTTGGTTTAACGCTTCTTGTTGTTGTTGAATTCGTGTCGCTAATCCTGGGATGGCCTGTATGGCTGAAAGGTCTACTGGATCCATGGCCTCAGCTATCTGTTTTGATTAAATATGTGGATCCAAGATAGCCAAGGATCTTACCTTCTGGAGTGGTAGATCCAAGGGAATTCTCAGCCAGTGGAGATCGCAACCGTGCTTCAGGCGGGGGCGAGCAAGGTAAGTCCAGAAACAGTCCAAAGTCAAGGCAGGTGGCAGGCAGAGCAGGTCCAGGAGCAATACATAGTCAGGGTAGGCAGCAGGCAGAGCAGGTCCAGGAGCAGTCCGTAGTCAAGGCAGGCTGCAGGCAGAGCAGGTCCAGGAGCAATCCGAGGTCAGGATCAGACAGGAAACCAGAAGTCACACACAGGAGCACCAGCACAAGCAAGCCTATAGCCAAGGCAATGCTGTGCTGGGCTCAGTCCTTTAAATACCCGAAGTTCCCACATAAATGTGAGGACTTCCCTGTTAAAGTCCGATGTGCCATGGGGGGCAGAGCTTGTGGCCGAATAGCGTCGGCCCGCATTGCTGCCGGAAAACACCGCCGAAGAGACCCGGAACCCGGCGCCCTTGCTGCCCCCGCTTGTCATGAGGTAACACAAGCTCATTGGTCTATAGTTTCCCAGACCTCCCCTAGAGCCCTTTTTAAATATTGGGGTTACATTGGCCACCCTCCAGTCTTCAGGTTCAATGGATGATTTTAATGATAGGTTACAAATTTTCACTAATAAGTCTGAAATTTTATTTTTGAGTTCTTTCAGAACCCTGGGGAGTATACTATCCAGTCCAGGAGATTTAGTACTCTTCAATTTGTCAATCAGGCTTACTATATCTTCCAGGTTCATCGTAATTTATTCAATTCATCTGAATCATCACCCTTGAAAACCGTCTCCAGAATGGGTATCTCCACAAAATCCTCTTCAGTAAACACTGAAGCAAAGAATTTGTTTAGTCTTTCCACAATGGCCTTTTCTCTAAGTGCCCCTTTAACAACTCGATCAACTAATGTTCCAAACGATTCCCTCGCAGGCTTTCTGCTATGGATATATTTTTTAAAGTTTTTATTATGAGTTTTTGCCTCTATGGACAACTTCGTTTCAAATGCTCTCTTAGCCTGTCTTATCAATGTCATACATTTAACCTGTCAATGCTCTTTATCTTATTTTCCTCTGATAGATCTTTCTTCCATTTTTTGAATGAAGATCTTTTGGCTAAAACAGTCTCTTTCACATAAGAACATAAGAAATTGCCATGCTGGGACAGACCAAGAGTCCATCAAGCCCAGCATCCTGTTTCCAACAGAGGCCAAAAACCAGGCCACAAGAACCTGGCAATTACCCAAACACTAAGAAGAACCCATGCTACTGATGCAATTAATAGCAGTGGCTATTCCCTAAGTATAATTGATTAATAGCCATTAATGGACTTCTCCTCCAAGAACTTATCCAAACCTTTTTTGAACCCAGCTACACTAACTGCACTAACTACCTTCTCTGGCAACAAATTCCAGAGCTTTATTGTGCGTTGAGTGAAAAAGAATTTTCTCCGATTAGTCTTAAATGTGTTACTTGCTAACTTCATGGAATGCCCCCTAGTCCTTCTATTATTCGAAAGTGTAAATAACCGAGTCACATCTACTCGGTCAAGACCTCTCATGATCTTAAAGACCTCTATCATAGTGCGCACTAACTCCGAAATGAGGGAAATACAAAATAACTACCTCTTGAACCGTTATAAAAATGAAATTTGACAGTAAACGCCCAAAACAAAAACTCAAAAAAGTGCATATCTCTAGTGGGTAGTGGGCACAAGGGGAGCACTGAAGGTAGGGTAGACACTGAATCATGATAGACTGTCTTGTTAGTGCACGCTAACAACCAGTTAGTATGCCTAAGTCCTATTATGGCACACTAATTCCGAAATTAGAAAACTAGGTAGTGCACACTAAGGGGGGCTATTTTCCAAGCCGCATTATGGCCTTTTTGCTCACAAAAAGCATCATAACCAATGGTGCAATGCTAATTTGGAAAAGGAGGAGGAGTTTGGGGCAGGATCAGAGTTTTAACACCAGAAATAACTACACCTTTTTCATTGGTGTTGAGAGAGAGAGAAAAAGAGGGAGAGAAAGTAATTATAAGGCCCTTATAATAGTTAGGTACTTATATCTCTATATGAGGCCCACCTAGTAACTCGAGGTGAGGTTTAGGTAGTAGTGGAGGGGGTTAGGAGCCAATTTGACATTCAGAGTGAGACGTACAAACAGAACAGTACTCTCTTGTGAAGATTTGTTGTCCTTCAGAGTGAGGAAAGTCACACAAAGATGAGATTTGTACAATGTTCTCTCAACCTAGCTTGATGGATTCTCAACCTGGATAACATCAAGCTAGGTTGTGAGAACATTTCTCCAAATCTCATCTGTATGTGACTTTCTCTCTCTCTCTCTCCCCCTCCCCCCCCCCCCCCCCCCCACACACAGTGGTTGTAGGTAGGAATTGCAACAATTGTGGTGTTACTGCAAAGTGTGAAAAAGTTATAGCACTCTGCAGTAATACCTATCCAAAGTGCTAAGGTAGCCTATTTATTGCAAAATGTGCTATTACCATAAAACACACCCCTCTTCCTATCATATGCAATAATTTGATGAATCCCAGCCTAAGCCTGTAAATAGTTAGTGTGCACTAACTACATAAAATACAAAATTTCATCAATTTTTTTTTGTTTTCGGGGCGTTCCCGAAACACAACAAAATAGCCAAATTTGTTGCCATTGTCTATTTCGTTAAAAACACATGCACATCCCTATGTCCACAATGCCCAATGCCAGGCAGAGAAAAAATCAGGACCAGCTCTTCAAGCAACTCAATAGACTGCCTCTAGTCACCACAAAGCAAAACAAAAAGGAACATCAAGTAATATGTCTGATCTGAAACACAGAGCTTTAGACACAGCACTGCCTCACTGCTTTCCACTTTAATGTGACTGAGTAGCAGAGTGACAGACTGTAAAATGGGCTGCAACTAAAAAGTTGATTGGGAAAAGTAAACCTTGAACTTGGAGACAGTTTAAAATAGCATACATTTCCAGGCAATGTCTTCAGAATGCATGCACAGCAAAACTCTGACATGTTCGGTCTTCAAGATCAAGGTCACTTTACCTGGTGTGCTGCGAAAGGTCCATTTGGCAAATTACTTCACTGCGATAAGTCATCCCTGTTGTCTCCTTGACAACACGTCCATCCTACCTAGGTCTCCTGACTGCCTGCACTAAACTTTGTATCAATTTCTAATTGTACACCTGTTGCTTTCCCAATGATTTCCATGAGTCCATTCACTATACTGGCTTATAGAAATCATTGAATTTCAAATGAATGAAACAAATAGGATTTGTTTAATATGTGGGGTTCCCCCATTCATTTTGGGGCCCCACAAAAGAAACAAATTGGCCCTTATACATATTTTGCATCTCCCCACCCAGATTCCACCCAGTTAGGGAGCCAGATATTGCTTCATTTTTGGGCTCTTATTTTCTTTTTAAACAAAGAAAAAATGAAGAATATTTTCTACCACAGAGAACATTAGGATTTGGTATAGCTGATTGAATTTGCAAGTTATTTTTGACTGGTGAGATTAGTAGGGGTTTATGTTAACTTGATGCTATTGAATTAATCTTTATGATGATTGTTTTATGATTATGATGTATTGTGTTATACTTTTATATATTGTATTTATTGTGATTATTGTATGTCACCTTGGTCAGTCCCTTAGGATTGAATTTGCGGCATATAAATGTAAATTAAAAATGAAATACCCTAAATGAGGTCTCACCAGTGATTTATACAGAGGTATTATCACCTTTTTTTTCCCTGCTAGCTATTTCTAACCTTAGGCACCCTAGCATTCTTCTGGCTTTTGCTGATGTCTTGTCAATCTGTTTGGACACCTTTAAATCATCTAATTATGATAACCCTCTGATCCCTCTTTTCTTTAGTACACATTAGAACATCTTTCCCTAGTTTGGACTACTCCTTTAAGTTTTTATTACCTTAATGCATAACCTTGCATTTTTGGCATTAAATCTTATTTGCCAAACTCTAGACTGTTCCTCCAGGTTCCTTAAACCACTCTTCATACTTTCAATGACTTTTCGGATGTCCATTCTGTAGTATGTTTTAATATCATTTGCAAAAACACACATCTTTCCTCATAACACCTCTGCAACATTGTATACGTAAATGTCTAACAAAACTGTACTCAGAACTATCTCCTGTGACATTCAAATGGTAACACCCTTTTCTCAGAGTGAACTCTGTTAACCACAATCTGTTGCTGCATTTCTCCCAAACAGTTTCTAAACTATTAAGTTACTTTTGGACTGACACCTAGGTCACTCAGTTTGTTTAAATATCACTTATGAGGAACCCAGTCAAAGAAGTTGATTACATTAGTTTGAAAAGTCCAACCTCGGGTGAAAAGTCCTACCGCTGTTCTGAAAAGCTCATATACTACCACATCAAATTGTTGGTCTAATAAAACATATCACAGTCAGCAAAGATTACAGTTGATATAGCAGAATAAATTCTTGCAGTTTTAAAGAGTCCATTGTGAATGTATAAACAAACATCTGAAAAAGCTTAAGCCATAAACATATGAGAGTCAATTTTCAAAGCCTCAAGCATCTTTATGCAGGCAAAAGTAGAGTTAACCCATCTAAATCAGTAATACCAGCTAAGTGGATTTTTAAATGATCAGAAAATCTGTACATACTTTTATAATGTGTGAACTTTGGGTTGCATAGAAAGAGGCACATTGGTGACATGGAAGGTAACAATACATGTACATTTAAATTTCCAAAGTGCATGTGCATGGACACTACCATACATGATATTGTTTAAAGTTTTAAATAATGAAATTTGCCAGCTATGGTTAAACAATGGGGTAAATATTCAAAGCTGGCCGTGTAAGTAACTTAGGGCTGCATTTACTAAGTATTTTTCTCATAGAAGCAGAATGGGAAAAAAAGTTTTAGTAAATTAGGCCCTTAGCGGGTTAGAACTAATCTGGCTGAGTAACAATGTATATTCAGTGGCACGGCAAAGCTGCTGAATATACGTGTATATGTTCACAAGAAAGTCTATCTGGCTAAGTTTAGACCTGCTCTACGGGGCGTCTAAACTGTAAACTTAGGCATAAACTTACACAGCTAACTCCAAATATCGGTAGTTAGCCGTATAAGTTATATGGCTAGCTCACTCTGCCCCCGATCCGCCCAGGACATGCCTACTTTTTGTGCAAGTAAATTTTAGCCAAATAAGGTACTTATGATTTATACCTCTAAGCAGTGGCCACTGAATGCAGGCGCATATTCTGCAGCTGCTACTTAGCCATATAAGTCCCGCTTATCCAGCTAAATAGCTCTGAATGTGCTTTGAATATAGGGCCTATAATGAATATTGCCTAGAAGAACCATCATACAAAAAGCCACAGACCAACTTAGCAGAGTTTGTAGATCATTCATGAGTCCTTAAATGTCCATTTTAAAATTATAACCCAGTTTTATAATTTTTCACTTTTTATCTTGCACTTAAAATCACAACTTAATTTAATGGGACTGAAGAGAAAGTGAAAGACTGCCCTCTTCCTGGCACAGGACCATATTTCAAATGTCTCTGCCTCAGGGGGATAAAGGATACCACTATTCATTTGATTTTAACAACCCAGTCCTCTCAGTGTCATCTCTACATTCAGTGCCATATTGCTTTCTAACATTGTTTAAAGCCATGTAACTGTAAATGCATATTTTCAGCTGTATAACAGGCCATATCTAAACAATATCAGGATTATTTTCAAAGGAAAATGTACCTTTGTATCGCTCCATGGAGAGACCACACATAGGGGCGGATTTTCAGAGCCCTGCTCGCGTAAATCCGCCCAAAACCGGGCGGATTTACGCGAGCAGGGCCCTGCGCGCCGGGAAGCCTATTTTACATAGGCCTCCCGGTGCGCGCAGAGCCCCGGGACTCGCGTAAGTCCCGGGGTTCTCCGAGGGGGGCGTGTCGGGGGCGGTCCCGGTCGTCGCGGCGTTTCGGGGGCGTGTTGGCAGCGTTTTGGGGACGGGTACGGGGATTTATGCCTCCGGGAGGCGTAAATCCCCCGACAAAGGTAAGGGGGGGGTTTAGATAGGGCCGGGCGGGTGGGTTAGGTAGGGGAAGAGAGGGGAAGGTGAGGGGAGGGCAAGGGAAAGTTCCCTCCGAGGCCGCTCCGATTTCGGAGCGGCCTTGGAGGGAACGGGGGTAGGCTGCGTGGCTCGGCGCGCGCCGGCTATACAAAATCCATAGCCTTGCGCGCGCCGATCCAGGTTTTTAGCAGATATGCGCGGCTCCGCGCGTATCTACTAAAATCCAGCGTACTTTTGTTTGCGCCTGGAGCGCAAACAAAAGTAGGCTATTCGCGCGCCTTTTAAAATCCGCCCCATAGAGTACAGTGTGAAATTCTGGTTGCCACATCTCAAAAAAAGATATAGTTGAACTGGAAAGGTACAGAGAAGGGTGACCAAAATGATAATGGGGATGGAACAGCTCCCCTATGAGAAAAGGCTAAAGAGGATTTAGGGCTGTTCAGCTTGGAGAAGAGACAGCTGAGGGGGATATGACAAAGATCTATAAAATCATGAGTGGAATAGAATGGGTAAGTGTGCATTGGTTATATATTCTTTCAAAAATACAGGGATAGATAGTCAAAGCCTATCCAGGTAAGTAACTTAGCCTTGATATAACTTATCCAGCTAAGTAATGTGGATACTTAGTGGCATGGCTATGCCACTAAATTACCATGTAGAAGTTGCTACTTGCTTGGATATGTTGTATCCATCAAAATTTAGACAGACAACTTAACTGGCTAAGTCTCAATATCATTACTTAGCTGGATAAGTTATCTGGCTAAGTGCTGCCTAGATTTGCCCTCTGCCTGCCCACAAAGCTCTCTGGCTAAGAGATATCTGGATAAGTGACTTATCCAGTTATCTAGCAGCCGCTGAACGTACGCGGATATTCAGTGGCTGCTAGATAGCTGGAAAAGTCCATGAAGATAGTAAATAGCACATTTAAAACAAATCAGTGAAAATTCTTTTTCACTCAAGGCATAATTAAACTTTGTAATTCATTGCTGGAAGATGTCGAAAAGGCAGTTAGCATTGCTGAGTTTAAAAAAAGGTGAAGCAAGTTCCTGTAGAAGTTTATAAGTTGTTAATAACCAGGTAGATATGGGGAAAGCCATTACTTATGCCTGGGCATTAGTAGCATGGGATCTGTCTGCTGTTTAGGATTTTGCCAGGTACTTATGACCAGGATTGGCCATTGTTGCAAATAAGATACTGGGTCTGATGTACCCTAAGTCTGACCCAGTATGCAATTCTTATGTTCTTAAGCATGGGCCCTGACTTGACCTAGTGTCTCTCAGATTTCTCTACCTCATTTCTTCCCCTCTCAGATTGCTAACTGATAGTTTTCACACTAAACCACCCTCCCCCATAGCCTTGTCCAATCACCATCAACACCTTCAGGAATCACCAGGCTGTCGACCCTTGTATTTTCTCCACTACTGTCTCATCACTCCTCTACTTCAGAGAAGAGTCAGATGTCAGAGTCAGATTCCTCTTACAACATTATATTCTTTGCTTTAGAACACGCAGGTGTGTCGCCACACTTCCCGGTCCCCCGCTGACCCAGCTGCTCCCCCTACCCAAGAGAAATAGGTCCTCTGCCCGGGTTTAAAATGCTGATAGCCCGGGCAGTGCGCAGCATGACAGCTGGAGTTAGCAGCACCGGCATGCTCTCTTCTTCCCGCGCCCTGGAAGAGGAAGTGGTGAGCAGCAGGTGCATGCGCGGGAAGAAGAGACAATGCTAGTGTGAGCAGCATCGGCCTGAAGAAGAGGCGGCCTGAAGGATGAGCGGCCTGAAGGATGAGCAACGCAGCTCAGAGTAAAATAAGGAATAGCCGATGTGACTTCATTCTCCGCGAGGGCTGAAATGAAGGAGGTTGCTGCTGCTTTTAGGGTTGGGAGGAGGCTGCTGTTGCCGCTAGTTCGGGGGACAGGGAGAGTGAATGAATGAGCAAGCATGTATGTTTAAGATCCTGTGTGTGTGTGTGAGTGAGATACCATGTATGTGAATTATTGAGAGCCTGTATATGTGAAAGAGTGTGTGTGTGTGTGATTGAGAGCTGGTTTAGGTGAGGGAGTATGTGATTGAGAGCCTGTGGTAAATGAGAGAGAGAGAGAGCATGTGTGTTGGTGTGTGATTGAGAGCTGGTTTAGGTGAGGGAACATGTGAGTATGTGATTGAGAGCCTGTGTGCAAATAAGAGAAAGAGAGAGAGCATGTTTGTAAGCATGTGAATGAGAGTCTATGTGTGAGAGAAAGACAGAATGAATGTATGTGTGGGATTGAAAGCCTGTGTGTGTAAGCGTGAAAAGACAGACAGCACGTGTGTAAATGTGTAATTAAGAGCCTATATAAGTGAGAGAGAAAAAGCATGTGTATATGTGAGCGATTGAGAGCCAGTGTGAGAGAGAAAGAGAGGAGAAAGCTGCAAGCAAACCATCCTTCCTCCTGCTAATTCAAAACAATCTCAGGACACCTGGATATCAAACGTTCTCAGGTATGCAGAGCAAAAACATTTTTGTATCCTTATTTTTTTCATTACTGGGTCTTTGTGTCTGCTATTTTGAAATATTTTATTGGTATCTAGAAATTTTTTTAATGAGTTTTTAATTATTGGATATTTCATTCATCCGCTGTTTTGAAATAATCTGTTCTTTTTGTTAGTATGGTTTTACTGCTACTGATTTTATATTTCTTGATTTGTTTTATGAGGATAGGTGATTGTTTGTTTCTTTTTTCCTTTATTACACTGCATACAGAGACTCTGGCTTGTTGCAGTTTCCAATTCAGTTTTTTCTGCATGCTTCTAGTTATGCGTTTTGGTCTCTTTATTTTTTGTTAGGTGAGTGTCTGCACATGTGACTGAGATGAGGTGTTCTGCTGGCATGTAGTTTCTGTGTAGGGCTCTATAGCAGCCTGCCTTGGTCCGTTTTCCTAATAGGAGATGTATTGATGTCTTAAGGCCTGGTGTAATATTTTCAGTGTTGCCTTTTCTTAGGTAAGGTGGTAACTGCTTAAGTGCTGGAAATTGGTGCTGTTTTGGTGTGGGATGTTTACTATTTATGCAATTTCTGTTTAGACAGAATACGTATCTTTTCCTTGTGTCATTCTTAACAATAAAAATAATACTGGACCTTTATTTTTTATTTCCGCCGTGAATTGTAATGTGCAGCGTGTCACACGTGTGAGCGTGGTCTGTCAGGTGTGTCACGATGGGAAAAAGATTGAGAACCACTGATTTAGACAATCTTGCCTCTCTCCTCACTCATCCTTGGCTCACCTCTTGAAGAATAGGCCGAGCAGACAACCAATAATTCCCAGACACCTCTGCTGTACTTTGGCTTGTCAAGAGGTGAATGAACTTTGAGTGCTTTTCTGAGCATGACTTGCAGAAAATCTCTGAGACAGATTTGCTGGCAACAACAGGAGAGAGGCCTATTTAATGGCACATTTGCTTCACAATACAGAGAAACTGAGTCCAAGATGCAAGCTGTTGTCTTGCAGATGCATATTTCAACTAACAGAAACTAGTTGAAAAAGAAGATCCTGTGAGGTGACAGTTTTGAATGAATCCTGGTGCTAAGAAGTGGAATTCAAGTCTAGCTTCTATTCAAGACCCAGACTGCGATTTGTTTACACAAACAAAGAATAACAAAAGAAGAACAGAAGAGAATACATTGCATCAAAGCCAGAGTGATACAGGAACTTGTATGATGGGAGGAGGGTTCAGGAAGGACTAGTATAGAATGATTTTTACAATTGAATGGGGGGTGTCATCACAAGCATTTCCTATACATGATAGATTGTCATGACAACAGCCTAAGGTATCTTTGTAGAAGAAGTCTTTGAGCAGTCACGTCATTCATTCTGGAAACTTCGGGAATGTTGTATTTTTGATTATATAAGTCAGGGCATGTCAGAGATTCAGGGAGATGCAAGGTATTACAGATAGAGGGCAGTTATATTGCATCTCACAAGAACACTTGTCTTTGCCTCTTCTTTAAAAAAGCCAAATAAACTAAATTTTAAAACCTCTTGCTGAATCGCAGTGTTCTTGTGCCCTAAGCTTTAAGTCCAGAAAAAATTAGACATTTTGGCACCCCAGATGGGACTTTAATAGCTGTTGTTATTAATTATTAATAAGCTGTAGTGTTATGTTTGGTGGACAATCTAGCACTAGGTTCTTGAATGGTTAATTGGCTGGTCATTCAAAGATTGAGTTACCCAGGTAGACTGGAGGTTATCCCGGAGACTTATGAGTTCAGAGCAGATGTGGAATGAAGTTGGATCCATTTTGTGAGTATGTAACAAGAAAAAAAAAAAAAGGAAAAATCTGTAAGTATCAATGTTTTTATTTTATTTGTTGTACAGTGTATATAGATTGTGTGTTACATCGGGTTTAGAATACTTTTTGCAAAATGTTCTTTAATATATGTTAGGGAGACAGGACATGAGTTGATGATTTGATTAAAATCTAAATTAAGTTCTGCTATTTTCAGATTGAACAGTTGAAAAAACAGAGGGGTAGCCAGCACTAGTTAGTCTGGGGTCTTTTGTCCTCAGACCGCATGGCTTGGGCTTGGCAGCAGTTTCACTTTCACTTTACACCTGGGGAGCGGCTGAGTAGAGCGGTTGTAAGTGTGTAGATTCAGAAGGAGAAAGAGGGAATAAGTTACAATTGGTAAGTTGAAAACAAAAAAGATTTTAGATTTGTAAAAGGAAGTAGCTCTTATCACCGGGGACAGCGCCTCCTAGAGGTGGACCAACAGAGAAAGGAAAGTAGCTTTATGACTGTTTTTTTCTGAATTAAGGTATATCAGTAGTTTGACTTTTAAGGAACCTGTAATGTTATGTTTTAATTTTCATTTTAATCATTATATTAACTGTTATATATTAGATTTCTTTCCAGGGTACCAAAGCACAAAGCGCATCTGTCTCTGTTCTATGGGAGATGAAGAATGCAGTTTATTCCAGTTGGATTCCTTTTTCATTTTTAATAGATCTATTCTATTTTTAATCCTGAGTTTTTGTTTTCTTTTGTGGATCGATCCAATTCTTTTATATTTTAAAAGACGTTTTTCTTTTTGAGCTCAAAAGTTTGTCATGTTGTCTGTTCTATGTTACATGTGTACAAGGAGGAATGAATGAATGCATGCATTATGTAGTCAGTTCTGTGACATATATGTTTTAATATACAGTCTGAGTATTTATGTTTGTGGTCTGGACCATTGCATGATGTTTTGAAATAATGTGGGGATTATTTGGCAAATTAAATATAGGGAGTACGTGACATAAAAGTATTTTCTTACTACTTAATCAGATTTGTTGCACTTTTATTTAGGTTTGACTTCATACACATGCATCTAATCTAAGGAGCTAAGAGATTTTGCCTTGACATCATCACTGAATCCTACTAAAAGAACTATATATGCACTGAATGCAGAAATTATTCTTGGTCACAGACGTTCTTACCTATTATATGGACTGCAAGGCTTACAATTTATACCTGCTTTTTGTTTTTTTCTATGTTTTGTGGGAATGACTTTATGCAGAATTTAGGTTCTTTCATTTCTGTCAGCACTTAGGTTTTCAAGTTAATGATACTATCTGAAGTGATGCTGTTTTTATTAGTTTGTATGTTCCAAGTTAAGCAGTATGTTCCAGTCTTAGATTTTATAATACTTATATGCTGAATCAGTTAAATGTATATGTACTAGGTTTTTTTTATCTTTATCTATGGAAGCTGCTTTGATCACATAGAGGGTGTTGTGTCTCAGTGTGATTTTAATATGATAATTTAGGGTTCAAGAGGGAGATCTCTTTATATTTCTCTTCCACACCAGCCTAAGTTATAAGCTATTCCTATTCTTTTGTTTTGCAGCTTGCACTTGGGGTAATCACTTTGCTGATCTTTAATATTTCAATATTCTAATGTCTTTGCTGAACCCTTCTTTGAATATCTTTTTCCTATGACACTATTTACTAGATTTTACCTAATGACTGTTTCACTCTCTTTCACAAAGATTTCTTACTAGTGTAGTCTGTGATACTTATTATGAGATTGTTCTCCTTGAAACAAAAACATACCTTACACATGAGGAGCTCTGCTATAGGGATCTGCAACATTCTATTACTATATCTTTCGGCATATTAATTGCTCATTGTTCTTTTCTTTTTATTTTGGCCTTTTCACTATAAACTCTATCTGTGACTTATAAGCTAGTTGGTTTCTATTTAGGATTCCAAAGGGGAAGATATACTTTTCCTTAGTTCTGTTTTTTATTTGTATTACATTCTTTCTCTTCCCTGTGTAAAGTCTTACACTGATGGTTTATCAATTCTGCAAAATAGTTCACATAATATGTTGAAGACTTTCTCACAGAGTTAGCTTTCATTTATTGTTATGATTATCCCCAATATATTTAGACTTACCATCATATAAGAAGGGTATGAGCCCTATTTCCCCTAGAAGTATCTGAAGACGAAGCAGTATTACTAGCCATCATCTACCTTAAAAATTAATATTTGCCATACACAGATGTATTATCTCTTGGACATATGACTGCCACAAGTGAATTAGGACTGTCCATACAGTGAGTGCTCCCACTGCTACAGTTTGTTGTCATAATACTGGATAGCACTATAAATACCCTACAGAATTAGTATGATGTTTCAGACTTTTGCTATGCCTTTGTCTATCATGCATATGCCTTTGTATTTGATCTTCCATCATTACAGCATATGACTAGAATATGTCTTATGCTTTGCAACACTTTTACATCATGTATGCATAACACAGTATGAGTTCTTCTATTGATTCTTGTTTCTTCTATTCTATTGGTTTCTTTACTTTCCTGGTAAGATGCATTGATTATATCCCTGCTTGTCATTTTAATGAATATTATCCTGGGTAGTTGTTCACAACAACAGTATTCATTGAAAAGATTTGCCCAGTATACCTAGTATTATATGAGAAACATAGTACTTTCATACTAGTCTCTCTGTGTACTTATATTTACTTGTTATACCACTATTATGTACTTACTTGATTCTGAAAGATAACATATGTGATTATGTTATTATGAAGTAGGGGTTTTTTTTTATAATGCAGGTATCTGTATAGCTCCATTATAGAGCTAATAGCTACCTAGTGAAAATTAGTTTTGATGTTATTGTTTGATTAACTAGTAAATGCTTGTGGGAGCATCCTTCATATTAATTAGGAATCTAGAGGGACACACACGTATGCACTACACCTGATAAATACCAAGGTTAGTGGTTAGGATACACTTTTAAGTTCCTCTGTCATGGCTTATCATCGAAGACTGGTTGATGTGACACCTGTCCATTAAAGGTGTCCCATAGAGGGAAATGAAGAATAGGCCGAGCAGACAACCAATAATTCCCAGACACCTCTGCTGTACTTTGGCTTGTCAAGAGGTGAATGAACTTTGAGTGCTTTTCTGAGCATGACTTGCAGAAAATCTCTGAGACAGATTTGCTGGCAACAACAGGAGAGAGGCCTATTTAATGGCACATTTGCTTCACAATACAGAGAAACTGAGTCCAAGATGCAAGCTGTTGTCTTGCAGATACATATTTCAACTAACAGAAACTAGTTGAAAAAGAAGATCCTGTGAGGTGACAGTTTTGAATGAATCCTGGTGCTAAGAAGTGGAATTCAAGTCTAGCTTCTATTCAAGACCCAGACTGCGATTTGTTTACACAAACAAAGAATAACAAAAGAAGAACAGAAGAGAATACATTGCATCAAAGCCAGAGTGATACAGGAACTTGTATGATGGGAGGAGGGTTCAGGAAGGACTAGTATAGAATGATTTTTACAATTGAATGGGGGGTGTCATCACAAGCATTTCCTATACATGATAGATTGTCATGACAACAGCCTAAGGTATCTTTGTAGAAGAAGTCTTTGAGCAGTCACGTCATTCATTCTGGAAACTTCGGGAATGTTGTATTTTTGATTATATAAGTCAGGGCATGTCAGAGATTCAGGGAGATGCAAGGTATTACAGATAGAGGGCAGTTATATTGTATCTCCCAGAACACTTGTCTTGGAATTTCTTATAAACAGCTGAATAAATTATATTTTAAAATCTTTTTCTGAATTGAAGTGTTCTGATTTGCCCTGTCCCTGTGTACACAAAATTATGTACACTCTAGAATTTGCTCTGCCCACTCTGTAGAACCTCTATAGCTAAAATTCCATTCCTATGCCGACTTTTAAATTTCAAACTCATGCTGACCTCTTTCTAGTCTGCTATTGCACTTGCCAAGCAAGACTATTAAGTCTATCTGACAAATTCCCTTGCTTCCAACCCTCACAGACTCTTTGCAACACTCAATTCCCTCCTCAAACTTCCTCTTCTTTCTCTCCCCCCCCCCCCCCCCATTCCTTTCTGCCCAGACTGGTTTCATCACAGGGTTTTCAAAATTAGTCTCTAGTTTTCAACCAAGTGACTTCTATCCTACTCTCCCCCACTTCTTGTCTTTACCTTTCCACTGGCCCCCACCACCCTCTCCTCCTGTTCTGAAATCGCAGTGGAGGATACTGCCTATCTTCTCTCCTCCTCTAAACTCATTACTTATTCCTCTCATCCCATTCCCACTTAGGTCCTCAAGCTCTATTGCCCCTGCAGCCATCCTTTCCTTCTACCATATCTTTAATCTTTCACTTTCCACTGCTACAGTCCCTGCAGCCTTCAAACATGCTGTGATCATATCATTCCTCAATAAACCCTCACAGGATACTACCTGACTTGATAACTATCATCCCATCTCCTTTCTCCCTTTTGCTTCCAAACTACTTGAACATTTTGTTCATCACCACTGTCCTGACTTTCTTTCTTCTCAAGCCATTCTTTATCCACTCTAATCTGTTTTTTGGCCTCTACATTCCACAGAAAGAGCCCTTCTCAAAGTCTCCAATGACCTGTTTGTCACTGAAACCAAAAGTCTTTACTTAATCCTTATACTCCTTGACTATCTGCTGCTTCTAATACTGTTAATTACCATCTACACCTTGATACTCTGTCCTCACTTGGGTTTTGGGATTCCATCATGTCTTAGTTCTCTTACTTTTCCCATTGCATGTTTAGTGTGCACTCTGGTAGATCCTCCTCTATTACAATCCCACTATCAATTGGTCTGTCTTAGGGTTCCTTCCTGGGCCCTGTTCTCTTCTCTCTATATACTAATTCCCTTGGTACTTTGATCTCCCTTTATGGCTTTCAATGCCATATTTATGCTGATGATTCTCAAATCTACCTCTCTATACCAGAAATGTAATCAGAAATCCAGTATCAGTCACATTGCTGCCTGTCACATTGCTGCCTGCATGTCCTACTGCAAGCTTATTCTCAAGATGGCCAAGACAGAGGTTATCATCTTTCCCCCAAGACTCACTTCTTCTCTTCCTCCTTTCTCTATTTCTGTGGACAACATTGTAATCCTCCCAGTCCCCTCAGCCCATATCTTTGGTTCATCTTCGGTTCCTCTATCTCCTTCTCTACTCATATTCAAATCATTGCTAAAATGTGTTTCTTTCTCTATAACATCACCAAAATTCTTCCTTTCCTTTCTGAGCACACTACTAATACCCTTATCCACTCTCTCATCACTTCCTGTTTAGACTACTGAAACCTGCTCCTCAAAGATCTACCAGTGAACCATCTCTCTCTAATGTATACAAAATTCAGCTGCCTTATCTTTCACTAAAGTTGCTATATAACCTTTCTCCTCAAGTCTGTAAATTAGCTACCAATCTGTTTCTGCATACAGATCAGGCTCTTCTCACTCACCTACTAGAGCCTTCATTCTGCAGCTCCTCACCACCTATCCTCTTTAACCTCTTCCTATACTCCTCCTCATGCACTCCAGTCATCAGGCAAGTTACTCCTTTCTATGCTCATCTCCTCTACTGCCATTCCCGACTCTACTTTTCACCTGGCTGCACTGTATGCTTCAAATAGACTTCCTCAGTTGATGCATCATGCTCTCTCTCTTGCCTTATTTAAATCCAGTCTACAAATATACCTTAGTGAAGATGCTTTTAAATCTTAATTCCTGATTATCTTCTTTATAGCTTTATTGATTTTTAACCATTTTGTTAATAGAAAAATTTCCAAAGTTTCTTTTGCCCTGTATGTTTGTCTTGATGATTTTAAGCTCTATTTACCAGGGACTGTCTTATATGTCAACAGCTATAGAAGTGATAAGTAGTAATAGTAGTAGTAATAGTAAGACATAAGAAGAAATGTAAAGTGAATTTTCAAAAGTTGTGCAACTAAAAATCAGCATATACTCATGTAAAGTAGCATATTGTGATGCAGTGCAGCACTGCCAGGGGCAGAAACAGACAAGAAAACATAGGATGGCAGGTAATACCAGAGCCAGACAGCAGAGGGCGCAAGGGAGGACAAGAAAAACTACAAATCCCAGGTTCTTAGAGCTACCACCTGACCCGTGGGGAGAGCCTGAAGGCGAACAGGTGGCAGACTCAGAGAATAACGAGTCAGACACAGGTGAACCGATGGAGTTAGAGGAAGAGGGCGTGCCTACATGGTGGCAATGGCCAGAAAAGGGCAGCTCCAGGAGGCAGGAGGAGGAGGAGATGGAGGTAGGTTCTGGGGGAGAAGAATCCTCCAGCTCTTATATGGATACAGAGTAGCCAGAAAGCGGAGAGGTATAACTTACACCTTAAAGGAAGTTGGGGAGAAGGGCTCTGAAGAGCCTGGTGTATCTGGTATTTAAATATAGACGTGGGCGATTCGAAAGGCAACTCTGCTCAAGTACTGATTGTAAGGGAGCCGGAGTACTTGGGGGCAGGTTCATTTGTCCAGGTTTTGAGCCACCAAGAACTGGTGGAGGCGGGGGATGGGAAGGAGTAAATGTAATAGATCCTTCTATTGCCTTATAAAAATGCTTTGAAGAAACTGTCTCTCTGTGTTATCTTTGGGGATTGGGGGGCTGTTTCACCCCCCAACTCCGTACAAGGAGAACCTGGAAGCCCAGCAAACCCAGGGCCTGCGGAGACTCGAACCCAGGGAGTTAAGAGCGGCTGAAGGACTCCGGGGATATCAGGGACTCACGAAAGGCCTGTCCGAGAGGCAGAGGACCGGCACCCCGGGGCAGCGCTGGCGGTGAGCCGTTACAATATACTCACATATATGCTACCGTAGTTTATAATCCTCAAAATACATGCATAAGTAAGGGTCCATGAGTAAATGTGCATGTGTAAAAAAGGGGGGGGGGGGGGGGGGCTGTGGCATTTCGGGGAGGGGCCAACATTTCCACAAGCAAGTTGCTATCTTATAAGCAATTTACGCATCTAAATTTGGGAGCTTACTTGTATATGTTTACACCTACTCTATATTTGGAGTAAGTGATCGTAAATGTTTTAAAAGTGAAATACTGACTGGATTGGGGGGGGGGGGGAGTCTGGTGAAATGGGGGGACTTCAGGCTGTAGAGCCAGGAGGGTCTTGATAACCTGAAGATGGACTATGTGAACTGGTAGACTAATTGGTAAAACTGGTTATTTCATTGCCATGTGCAAGTTAGAAAATCTCCAAACTTATACTCATAAAGGCTGATTTATGGGGGATAAATGTGTAAATGTGAATAAATTATGCAGGTAAAATCTCCATGCATGTTTTTAAAGTTAGATGTAAAAATATGCAAATATAGCAGTTGTGTGATATTTATTAGGATAAATTCTGATTTATCCGGATAAATCTTGAGATAGGCACTTATCTGTACAAGTTCTGAGTCATCCAGCAGCAAAGCCACTACTTATCTGGAAACGTCTTAAAATTCAGATAGCTGGATAAATCTTAAAAGTGCCATAGCCAGATAAGTACTGCTTTTTAGACTTATCTGGCTATCTGACTTAGGGACTGATTTATAAAGCATTTCCCCAAAGACACAGAATGGGAGAAAAGCCTTAGTAAATGACCCCCTTAGTTGGATAAGTGACATTTCATGCCTTATCAGGATAAATAAAAGCTTTGTTGCTTCTTAGCTGGATAATTCTAAACTTGTCCATATAAGTGCCACTATGTATCTGGATAACACGGAACGTGTCTGGATAATGTAATAATGTAATTGCGTGCTTTTTACATGTGTGTGCATGTTGCCGGGTACATTTACATGTATTTTATACCCTGTGTACATCATATACAGGCAGATTATAAAATGCAGAAGTAGATTACAGTGCGCACATATACATGCATATATGGGTTTGTGCACACATATTTTAAAGTTATCCCCTATGTGAATCTCTTCTTGGGATTTAGCAACAGATTTGAGGAACCTGCAAAAGATGCTGCATGTTCACCAAATTGGTCTGGAAAATGTTCTTACAATCTGTGGATCTGCTTTAGTTTTCTGCTAGATTGTTTCCAATTTCACCCATATTTAATGAAAAAAAAAAAAGTCAGATGGTTTTCCATAGTAAATCTTAGGAAAATCTAAAATTCCACTCAACTCAAAGCATACTAAAATCTTCCTGCTTTAAGTTAAACTTTGACTTCTTTCCACATTTTTAGAACTACAGTTTTTCATCCCACATGTCCTGCATTCCAGAAGGCAGATTATAAAATACTGAACCATATGCTGAATACCATCAGCAGAAACAAATATTTCTCTATCCTTCCATACATGTAATAAGGAAAATCAGCCTTTACACCAATGCTAGAGGACTTGAATTAAATCCATTATATGCGCTGAGACACACCTGTTTGCGTTCTTCAGAGTTTAGTAAAAGATATCGTGGATCAAATACTATTTTGTGCAACTCCTTCTCCCATGTTGAAAATGCTGACACCTGAAAAAAAAATATTAAAATGAACATGCCTTAATCAGTAGACTAAGATCATCTGTTCTTTTGGAAAGAAGGCAAATTAAAAATGCCAGTGATACTCTATACTCACAGATGAAATACTATATTAACTTTGTACATCCAACCTAGAACATCTGTTCAGATTCAGGAAATGAATATAGCAATATACATTCACTAAAAGCATATTTTAAATGGTAGATATGTGAAATGAAAATTCCTACAATCTGAAGTCTCCAATAGCTGCTATAAAAAACTTTTAGAAGCGTAGCCAGCAACACAGAAGCAAAAATGAGCAAGCAATGAAAATTTTTGGAAATGGAGAACCCATGTTACACTTCATTAGAAAATTGGACCAGATTTCACATTGCTGACAATATATAAATATATGAGATCATTAGCAAGAGTAATTAGAGAATGTATTAATGTATACATACATTAAATTATTATAGGACTGGCATTTTTAAATACTTTTCCCTAACCTATGGAAACAATAACTAAAGGAAAGAGGAACTAGGTAAGATACCAATATAGAGGAGAAAACTGGTATAAAACTAATTTCCTGATGCCCCATTTTAATTTTAAATTGTAGCTCACCCACTCAGAAAATTTATTTCTAAGTTTCACCTCCCAGCTGAACAGAATTTTCTCTTCTGCATAATAACATATGATCACTTACATTTATCATCATTTTAATCTAGTAAATTAGCTTCTAACAGCATTTTAATCATTTGTCTTTTATCACTTGTTAGGGGGACTCTGTAATCTTAGTTTCTTAATTTGTTTACAGATCACTTTCTTTTTATTCTCTTTATCTGCTGCAGTTTTCTTCAGTGCATTTAACACAACATTGTCTGTATCACTGTGTCAAGTGGAATAACATTTTTCACTGCAGTTTCTTCAAATGCCTGGATGAAACTGAATAACAAGCTCACACAGAGAACTGTACCAATGGAGCACAACAATGGAGGTCTCAATGTACAGTACTATGAAGCACTAATGACACTTCTGGTTCTGCTATTAGATAGCATGGCAGTAGCTTTTCCTTCATTTTTATAATGAAAATATGCAAATTAAAGCTTGTTGCACATTGTACAATCAACTTTCAAGTTTTCATGTGCATTCTAACCTTCTAAAATGAACTGCTAAATTCACCAGCCATCATATCTGAATCAAAAGTTAGAGACCGATATATTAAAATGCGCTGAAATTTGCAAAGTCTGCTTTGTGCATAAAAAGGCAACTTGTGTGCCTAAATTGGGCTTAAGTGCACACATTTCCCTTTTAACATATGAATTGTTTGGAATTGCATGTAGAGAATTTACAGACATAAATTTATTCTTGAGAAATGTTATGCAAATTAAAAGTTAATGAACTGCCGTGATGGAAAATCCTGCAAAGCAGCTTGTTAACTATGTTCTAGTACTAAAATATGTCTGAAAAAGCCTTTGTCGGCTGGTTTTTGCAAAAAGTTGCAAAAAGAAGTTGTGAAGCTGGATCTAGAAAACTTCTGCAGCACAAAGGTTTTCTGCTCGGCTTATTTGCATATACGTCCCAGAAGAAAATATACATGTGGAAATTGTGACTTCTGCATGAAATTCAACACACTGCTGTACATCAGCCTCTTACAATGAATGAGACAGATTAGAACAATACATTAGACCATCATTTCATATGAAAAAGGGCCAATATGAATGATATTTTTGTGCTCTGAGAGACATATTAAGCAACATGAAACAGCATCTCTCTCTCTCTCCAATATGTTTATCTGTCTTTTATGATTCACTTATGATAGCCACTCTACTTTATATTTCCTGGTAATGTCAATTTTGGCTCATTTGAAATCTGACCTAAAGAAGAGAGTACTAACTCTGAAAGGCTAGACAAGAAATGTATCAAGCTAGTCCAATAAAAATGTTTTGGTTTTTATATAATGTTTATTTCTGTGCATTCACGCAGATGAACACAGAAGCCAAATTACTTTAGTAAATTGCAAATTTATGGCATGAAGAAGTTTGCCATAAGATTCTAGAAGAAAACAAATATTTTCATGTTCTTGAAAAAATATTTTTGAACCATGAGATACTGTTTAGAACATCCTTAACCAATAGAGCAGTGATTCCCAAACCTGTCCTAGCAACTTCACAGCCTGTTGGGTTTTCAGGATTATGTAAATCTGCAAAGACTGAGAATCCAGTATATGCAAATTTATCTTATGCAAGGATATTCTGAAAACCCAACTGACCTTGGGATTCCCAGGTCAGGTTTGCATAACCCTGCAATAGATTGAAAGAATAGATGAAGATGAAATGAAACTATTTCACAGTCAAAAACAAAGAGACCTTGATATTTACAAAAGTATCACAAAAATAGAAGTGTCAGCTAGAATCTGCAATATCATAACATTTTATCTTACACTACTTATTTTTGCTTTTATAACTGAATATTTTTAGGACTGGTTTTAAGAATAAAGGGGTCCATATTCAGCACAATTGTCTGGCTAAATAAGGAACTTAGGCCTAGATTTATCAAAATGCTGTAAGTATCGCATGCGATAGCAAAAGGGGTGTGGTTTATGCAAATTGTGATAACATTATCAGACTTTGTGATAGGTGCCAGACCTGTTAGAGAGAGAGAGTGAGAGAACCTAGCCATAATGTTGTCTCCCTAGATAGGTTTTTCTATCCCTATGGTAGGCCCACCTATTAGTGTAGGGGGTTAGGGGCCACTTTGACATTGAAAATGAGACATACGAACAGAACAGTGGTCTCTTGTGAAGATCTTAGGACCGACGGAGAGAGGAAACTCACTCCAAGATAAGATTTGGGCAATGTTCTCTCCACCTAGCTTGATGTTACAAGGTACCATAGGGATACAAATACCTATCTAGGGAGACGACATTATGGCTAGGTTCTCTCTCTCTCTCTCTCTCTCTCTCTGATGTGCTGGGAGCCCCAATTCACCTAAAATAGGCCTTGCGGGGGACATCATGGAAGGTAATCAAACTGTACTACCCGGTCACGGCAGCTATCGCACAGCTTAACGCTACCCAAAAAGATGTAGTTAAAATTGGCGTTAAGTCTGTGCGATAGCTCTTCGCAGACAGGCAAACCCAGCCCGCCCCTAACTCCTTCTGTTTTCCAAATTTGCATCGCACCATACGATATGGTGCTATCACATGCGTTAACAGGGCTTTTCGCATGCGATAAGCCCTTAACGCATGCAAAAATGCCTTAGCACATTTTGATAAATGACCCCCTTAGTTGGCCAAATGTCGGGGCTTAAAATTCCTGCCACTTTGACTAGCCTTGACTTAACCAGAAAAATATCTAGCTGGCTAAAAACTTCTCGTTAACTCAAGAGCAGTCTGAGGGTGTTCCTGAGGGGAACAGAGTTATTAGACTAACTTAGCCAATTCTCAGCATTATCCAGCTAAAGTCTGATTTACTTAAGGTTTCCCATCCTGTGTCTATGGGAAAATTCCTTCATGAATCAGGCCATAAGATAGCTAACTATTAGGGATGTGCAGAGCAAAAGTTTAAGTTCATATGTCCATATGTCCAAAGGGGGTCCCATTTGCGGTCAATATGGACATAAACAGAATTCAATGAGTTGAGTATATGTCCATATGTGCAAATAAAAATTTAAACCCCTCACCCTCCTTAATCCCCCCCCCCCCCCCAAGACTTACCACAACTCCCTGGTGGTCCAGCGGGGTCAGGACGCCATTTCTGACCAACTTTGCAAGGAGCACGTGACGTCGGCGTCACGTCGGAGTGACGCGGCGTCACGTGATTCCCCGCGGGGTCGCTTCCGGGATCCTCGTTCGGCCCAAAAGGAACTTTTGGCCAGCTTGGGGGTGTCAGGAGGCCCCCCCCAAGCTGGCCAAAAGTTCCTTTTGGGCCGAACGAGGATCCCGGAAGCGACCCCGCGGGGAATCACGTGACGTCGGCGCCACGTCAGAGTGACGCGGCGTCACGTGATTCCCCGCGAGTTCCCTCCGGCACCCTCGTCTGGCCCAAAAGGAACTTTTGGCCAGCTTGGGGGGGCCTCCTGACCCCCCCAAGCTGGCCAAAAGTTCCTTTTGGGCCGAACGAGCATTCCGGCGCGAACCCGCGGGGAATCACGTGACGACGCGTCACTCCGACGTGGCGCCGACGTCACGTGCTCCTCGCAAAGAATTTCAGAAATGGCCTCCTCACTCCTCGCTGGATCACCAGGGAGTTGTGGTAAGTCTTTGGGGGGGGATTAAGGAAGGTGAGGGGTTTAAATTTTTATTTTGGATCAACAATCGCGATTTCCAACTTATTCAACATAGCTATGTTGAATAAGTTGGAAATCCGATCGTTTATGTCTCATCACTTTTTTAAGTTAAAAAAAAAAAAAAGTAGCGTTTTACATTTATGTTCAATACGAATGCACACCCCTACTAACTATAGGACTGCCTCAGAATAGTCCAAAAGCTACCGAATAAGTATGCTCAGATAACTTGAACCTCAACCCCACTAAAAAAAAGACCTAAAACTAGTGTTAAGTCATTCAATCTAACTCAGTGCCCCAGAAGATGTAAAAGTTGCAGGCTAATTGGCCTGAGAAGGATCTTCCCACAAATTCAAGACATATGTGCATCCTCCCGGCATCCTCCTCATACTCACTCTTCCCCTCCTTTTTCTGTCCCCCACCCCTGCAATCCTGATGCAAACCCGGGAATGTGGTACAATCATACCAGGCCTGGCAGCTTCAAGTGTTGCTGTAGGTGTATTATCTGACACAGTAACACTTGACGCCTCTGGGAGTAGAACAATTGTATCATTCTTCCAGTGGCACTGGGCCTTTTGGAGGGTGCCAGGTGGGGTGGATGCTCGCATGGAAGTTCATGGGGGAAGATGGGCATGAGGAGGGGACCCAAAAGCCATATTTATTTCTTGAGTTTAAGGAGGAAAGGAGAGGATATGCTCTTTGGACTGATGGGTTCACAACTATTATACTTTTTTGGGGGAATACATTGAGTACTGTGTCCAATAACAGTTTTTGTCCTTTAGCAGGGTAGGGGTGGGAGGAGATCAGACCTAGAGGGCCGAAATGATTTTTGTTTTGGCACATAACCAGCTATATTTTGAATATAGCCGTTAAGGTATAAATTATCTGGCTGTATAACTTTTAACTAACTGACTATATTCAAATATAGCTGGCTAGATTTAAAGCTATCAGAGTACATATATCCTGATAACTTTAGGAGAGTATATTCAGAAGAAGACATGTCCTGCTGAATATCTAGGACAAATTATTTGGTTAACTTTAGCCAGATAAGCTGTCTGCTCAAATTGTCCACTCACTGCTTTTCTGAATATTGACTAATATTAATTTATATATAATAGTAATTTACTATGATCTACTCTCTGAATAATTTCTTATTCTTTCTTGAAATTATCAGTGGATAATACTGTTTGCACTAAAATCTAATCTAATCAAGGAAGCACTCAATGTCACAAACAGCTCAAAAAACATCATTAAAAACAAATCAGTGCCTTAAGAGAGACTGCTGGAGACTAGAAAATGATTAGAACCCCTAGTTGTCCAAATTTATTCCAAATGCTGGACCCTCTAATTGAGATCTCATCTTCTTGTTAAAAAAAATTAAATTAAATAAATCTTGTCATGAGCTTAATGCACAGTTTTGAGTTTTTCCTCTTATAATATCAAGCATTTCTCATTAATATATTAATGTCCTACTATCAAGATGGCTATGTAAGAACAGAATAAAATATCCAACTTGTCTACATTGCCTAAATAAACAAGAAAATGTTTGAGCTACAATTTTAAAACCCTAGATCGCTAAAATTATTTTACTGCACATGACTGGGGCAAGGTCAGGTCGGTGCTATTTGGGAAAATGGAACCGACTGGGCTGGGTGCAAGGGTGCACTTGGCCCCATGGGTAACCCTTGACAGGTTTGGGGGAGATCATGGGGAAGGTGTGGAGGGGTGGGAGACCAGCTCCTTTTTTGGAGGGCAGGGTCTTGATGATAGACTTAGGGGTTGGGGGGCATCTTGATGAACTTGGTGGGAGGGAGCTTCTTGATGGACATGGGGGAAGGTGGAGGGGGCCATCACTGTGTGCTAAAGTGTTTTATTTTTTACTTTTTTGGGGAGTTGGACCCCCGCAACCCATGGACCCGGGTTGAGACAGAGGTCAGCACCCATTTGCTGTCTCTTTTATTTTTTGTGCCAGCGGCCCTTTAAAGCAATGGCAGTCCCTTGAGGTTGAGGCTGCTATCACATTAAAGGGCCACTTGCCGCATTCTTTTGTGGCATGGAGTTTGGCTGTGACACAAAAGAATGCACCATAGAGCCACAATGCTTTTTTGGCGGAGGGGGTCCACTATTGCAGTGACACCCCTCCCACAATAGTGGGACCCCTCCTGCATGTACCACTTCCAACATATGCAAATCTGTCCCATGCATATTCATTGTGAATAATGTGAAAACCAGATTGGCCAGGTGGTCACTGAGGACTGGGGTGAGAATCTCTGATCCCCAAAACAGAACAAGACACTACTTTAATAAAATCAGGTGCCTTTAAAGTTAAGGTTATGTTGAACATTCACATATGGTGCAATATCTGGAACGGTACACCATCTTTTAGTTTCCTGAAGTCTGGAGTGTATTGTGTTATCCCCAACCTCATGAAGTGTTTGAGCCGAATGTCAATCAAACATGATCCACATGTGTGGGCGTCCATGTGCGTGTGGTTCCCGACCCTGATGCGTGCATGTTATAAAATCGGCACGAGTGCGCCCGATTTTATATTAGCATGCGCATGTGCGCATAGGTGCCGACTCGCATGCACAAGGGGGTATTTTCATTTAGAAGCATGCGGTGACGCAATTGAGCCTTCCCCAGTTTCCTACCAGTCCTTTCCAATAAAGAAGCAGACTGGGAGGGAACTTCCTTAACCCCCTACCTACCCTGCGCCTCTCTTTTCCCCTCTCTGCCCAGACCCCTAAAACCCCCCCTAACTAACCTAATTTTTTTTTTTATTTTGGAACTTACCTGCTCTCCTGAACAGCAGTAAGTTCCATGCGCCGGCTGGCTGCCGGTGTGCGCTTCACCAGGACAGTGCCTAAAAGCACTGTCCCAGCCGGCCTCTGCCCAGACCCCACCCCGGCCCTCCCCTTTTTACAAACCCGGCTCATATGTGCGGTCCGAGAGATACGCGCATGGCCCGACCGCTTGGAAAATCTCCCGGTTTTGGCGCGCATCGAGTTTTAAAAATTAGCCCATTTGACTTCAAGCACTTCATTGCAGTAACAAAGCTCTCACAAATAAATGGATCCAAAAAAAAGCACTCATGCAAAGTTAACAGTTGTTTCAATAGGGTATACTTCTGTTTCTCCACGAGTATCCAAAATCCCTTATCAAATGATCAGGAATTCAGTTCCATATCATTCCGAAGAGTGATTATTTCCATTTGAGTTGTCACATTTTACCAAGTATGTTATCTTGGATGAAATTTCACCAGTATCATCAGTGAAAATATTCTGAAGGTAAATGACAAGAGGTTTAATCTTTCTGAAGGAATCAAGTCTTCTTTCAAAGTTTCTGCAATTCTTTCAACTTGCTCACTAGAACTTTCCCTGTTAAAGGCTGTATTTTCTTCCTGCTTCTTCTGTAGGTCTGGAAAGTGAATGAAAGTCGTAATGAATAAGAAAGTTATACAGTGAAGTAGTTAAAGAAAGAAAGAAAGAAAACTTACATCATAATTAAGAGTTTTCCCCATTTTTAGGTTGGTTCTGAATGCATTCTCTAATCTAGTCAGCTGTATCTGTTTTGTGTTTCCCTAGAAGTTCAAGGTTCAAAATGTACAGTTTTAGAAGTGAAACCAGTGAGAAACACCAAATCAAGAAGCCATTGCTGATCACCGAATGCCTTGATTTCTTTCTGGAAGGAGTTTCTGGAAATATGCCAAAAAATTTCTTTTACTGAGCCAATGCATTTCAAACTACAAAAAGGTCCCATACCACGCAACAAGTTCAGACAAGAGTGTCTTGAACAACCTCCGTCTCAGTGCCCTTGTCTGAATTAAATTGACAGTCTTCACAACTATATCCATGACATGCTTAATATTGAGAATTTTTACACACAAGAAGGATGGCTTTCAAACAACTCTGCACGGCCCCATATATGTGTGTTATATGGACACGCAAAGATCTACTACAGTATTTTATAACCTGTGAGTATCTGGTTAGCGCAGATTATAAAATATATGTACGTCTACTTCCCAACGTATGTTTCATTATGCATGAATATTAGCAATGCAGTGAAAGAGCATACTTTTTCTTCCTATTTTATAAAAATATGTGTGTACATTTTACTCACAAGAAAAGAAAGAACTTGTTCATGTAAAACTTTGATTTATACACTGAAGTTGGTATATTTTAAAATATATGCGTGTACTTGAAATTACCAGTTTGCCAATACTTCACTAGTCTGTCTCCAGTTCGTTGAGACCCTAATACTTCACCTGAACTCTCCCCAGTTCACCCAGGCCTCCCACCCTGCAATACTAAACAACAAGCGAGCGTGATATTAATTGTGCTAGATCATTAGTACGTGTAAAATTGAACAAATAAGTTGCCTAATATATTCACGTAAATCTCCTTTAGAATAACAACTTACGTGCATTCCTCTTGGCCCCATCCCAGAACACCCCAAACCATGCTTTGTTTGAACCGGCTGAAAAAAGAGGAGCTCCTGCCAGTGGCCAGACCAGCAGGGCTAGTAGGGTTCCCCAAGCCCCAGCATATGAGGAAGAGGCAGAGCTACTGGCGGTGGCAGAAGCAAGTGCAGATAATACAATGTTTGTGTGGCTATCCTGAAAGCCAGATCAATTAGCTGCACCTTCAGAACAGGATTTGGAAATAGGGCAATAATAGAACATATACTGGACACATTAATAAATACTACTGCACTGAGCCCTATTATTCATGCTTACATACAATTAAACCCACACAAAATTACATCACAGAGTATTTCTTTAGTTATTAAATTATGTATTTACAATATTTAACAAGCACTTAAATTAAAAGGCAGCATGTGGCACTCGAGTGGTCAGTAACTTGGTTACAGACAGAGGATAACCACACAGGAACTCTGGCTGTGCTTAAAGTGCTCTTTATTTACAGTGATCTTAAAAGATACACAGCAGACAATAGAATGGACTCCTTGAACTCAAGCAGTCTCTAAGCTTTAAGCACAAGCAGTTTACCAAACTTACAGTTGGCTCGCTAGGACTCCATCAGCTCCCTAGGGCTCATCTAACCTGTCTAGTTAACTAGATAAGTTTTATTCATATAACGTTAGACCTGCTATTGAACTGGTTAACTTTACCAGATAAGGCTGAATATAGGCACTTATCTGGTTAAGATAATTGGATAAGTTGCCCCATTTTGATCTGCCCATTGCCTGCCCCCAAAATATCTGACTATCTACTTAACCAGATAAATACTTTTCGGCTAAATGGCGGATGCTGAACATAGCTGGTTATTCAGCGGCTGTCACTGACCCAGCTAAGTAGCATCTGAATATCTATCCCCCCCCCCCTATATTTATACAAAAATACAATCTTTACTGAAAACAATCTAGAATGAAACCCTTAAGATTTAAATATTTCCAAGGGGTATGCAGCCCCAAATTTTTGCTTCACTTTTTTTTTTTTCTGGGAAGGGGGAATTTTTTTTAAATGTTTATTTTGGTTTGGTTCATTGAAGAACTGAAATGAACATTAAATAAAAAATTAATTAATTAACAAGGCCTCCCCCTCACCCCACCAAAAAGATTGCCAGGGCCAAATACAGGCCTGGCCTCCTCTTACCCCTTCCATGGGGGTTCTGGTTGCCCATTCATCTCCTGTCCCATTGATTTATTTGAACATGGTGCCAGCCGGATCTGAGACCGATGCCATAGTGACAGCAAAAGGCATCAGTCTCATGGCGGGTCAGCACCATTTTGTTGCATACCATATGTTTGGTCATACAACACAATTGCACAGGCCGGCCCTGACACCAGCATCATTTTGATGTCACTATTGCTTCAATATCAGGGATGGCTAGTGTCATTTTTAAATCAATATCAGAAGGACAGGAATCAAGGGGACATCCCTCTTTTCCCCTTCACTAATCAGGACCCCAACAGAAAGGGTGATTGGGGGCTGGGGCAGTCTCTATAGTAACTTTCTTTGGGGGGGAAGTGGACCAGGGAGGCCCTGGCAACTTATTGGGAGGGACAGAGAGTCTGGGGGGGGGGGGATTAGAGGCCCTAGCAATCATTTTTTGGAGAGTCAGGAGGCCTGGCCCAAGACCCTGACAGCATTTTTGGAGAAAGGCCTTGGGGAGTCCTAGGAAAGCCTGAACTGAGTAGGATTTTTCCAAAACTGAGCAGCCTTTTCATTCAAAAAGGAAAGGAAAAAAAACCCAACAAAATTGTGTTGGTTTTTCTTGTGTTCCATTTTGAAAATGAAATGAAAGGAAACAGGAAATGTTGACATTTACTACTTTGTTTCAAATTAATGCACATCCCTAATATTTCTTCCTTTATGGGTATAGTTTCTCTGTGATAGCTGATGGGTCTACTTGGCTTCTCTTTGGGGGGCTCGATATGGAGTTTACACTCCTTACTCATTACTAGTCTCTCCTTTAGCTGGTTCTGGCAACAGAAGACCAGCAAGTTATTATGTGACTGAAAGGGAAAATAAATCATAGGAGGGTTAATTTTTAACAGAAGACATAGTGGTAAACTCTGGGGTGAATTTTCAAAATGTCCATGATTAAAAATTAGCATATATGCATGCAATTAGCCTCTACTTGCATGTTCTGTATTTTATAAGAGACCAAGATACATGCAGATTTTCACTTTCATGCACACACATACACCCGTAAAAAAGGGGCAGTTTAGAGGTATTCCGGGGTGAGGCCAACATTTACATGCTCAAAGGTGAATTTTAAAAGCTCAACACGGCATTATTTATTTTATTTATTTATTTAAGAACTTTTATATACCGGCATTAGTGGACACATCATGCCGGTTCACATTCAACAAAAGGGTGGAAAGTACATAAACAGGGCTTGGGGTAGGGATCAAAAGGAAAGAAGAGGCCAGGGTGGAAATATAGAAGAACAGGTCATTAAAACTGCCAGTAACAAGAATATCTGTAACGGATTAACCATATGTGTAAAAGCGAGCAATAATGAACATCAAGAATCGAGAACAGAACTATAAACAAGGGCTCAGTACTATCTGCAGGGTTCGGTAAAATATACATGGCTGATTTCAGATGGAAAGGCGTAGGAGGGTTAGTCAGGGTAGGCCTGTTTAAATAGCCATGTTTTTAGTTTCTTTTTAAATTTGAAGGAGCAAGGTTCAAGGTGGAGGTTTGTAGGCAGGGAGTTCCATCGTGTGGGACCGGCAATGGAAAAGGCACGATCCCTTATGGATGAAAGGTGAGCTGTTTTGAGGGAAGGCACATGGAGGGTGGCTTTATCCATTGTTCTGATGGGTCGAGTCGGATTTGTGATACTGAAAGGAAAATTGAGCCAATTGGAGTCATGAGAGTATAGGGATTTATGGATGATGGTGAGGGTTTTATATAGGATACAAGATGGGATGGGGAGCCAGTGGAGGTCTTTGAGGATGGGTGTAATGTTCGGATTTACGGGCATTTGTGATGATTCTTGCTACTGCATTTTGGAGCGGTTTTATGGCGGAGTAGGGGAGCCCAAGGAACAGTGAGTTGCAATAGTCCATTTTTGAGTACAGGGTGGCTTGAATAACAGTTCGGAAGTCGTGGGAGTGAAGTAAGGGTTTTAGGTTCTTTAGTACTTTGAGTTTGACAAAACCTTCTTTGAGGATGGAGCTGACATGTTTCTTCAAGTTTAGTTGTTGGTCTAAAATGATTCCAAGGTCTCTTACAGTGAGTTGTGCAGTGATGGAGGTGAAAGCTGGGTCGTTTGCCAGGGAGGATTTGGGAGTGGAGTGGTGGGAGATAAATAGTAGTTTTGTTTTCTTAGTATTAAGGGCAAGGTGGAGGTTACTGAGTAGGGACTTGATGGATGAGAGGCAGGATTCCCAGTGCTTTAAGGTGTCAGAGATGGACTCATGGATCGGTATTATGATTTGAACATCATCAGCATATAGATAGAATTTTAGACCAAGGTCTGAGAGTAACTGGCAGAGGGGAGTGAGGTAAATGTTAAAGAGTGTTGAGGAGAGAGAGGAGCCTTGTGGGACTCCTTGTGAGAGGGAGTGGGGGGAGGACATAGCGTTACCTATTTTAACAGGAAAAGTCCGTTTAGTCAGGTAGGATTTGAACCATAGGAGAGCTAGGCCAGAGATGCTGATGTTCGCTAAGGGGGAGAGGAGGAGATTGTGGCTTATGGTGTCAAATGCAGCAGAGATATCAAGGAGGGCGAGGAGGTAACAGTGGCCCTGGTCCATTCCTCTGAGTAGGTGGTCAGAAAGGGTGAGTAAGAGGGTTTCTGTATTAAAGTGCTTACGGAAACTAAATTGTGAAGTGTGAAGAATCTTGTTCTTTTTGAGGTAGTCCATGAGTTGTGAGTTGACTACTCTTTCCATTACTTTGGCAATAAGCGGGAGATTCAAAATGGGGCTGAAATTAGCAGGGTCTTTAGGGTCTAGCGAGGGCTTCTTGGGGAGGGGTTTAACCACAGCCTGCTTGAGTGTATCCGGGACTAGAGATGTGAATCGGAACCGGAATCGGTTCTGATTCCAGTTCCGATTCACATCGTGTTTTTTTTTTCGTCCGGCCCGATCGCGGTTTTGTTTATCGGCTGCGCCCGAGCTGATAAACAAAAAACCCACCCTGACCCTTTAAAACTAATCCCTTAGCTTCCCCCACCCTCCCGACCCCCCCAAAAACCTTTTACAGGTACCTGGTGGTCCAGTGGGGGTCCCGGGAGCGATCTCCTGCTCTCGGGCTGTCGGCTGCCACTAATCAAAATGGCGCCGATGGCCCTTTGCCCTTACCATGTGACAGGGTATCCGTGCCATTGGCCGGCCCCTGTCACATGGTAGGAGCACTGGATGGCCCGTGCCATGTCCCAGATCATGCCTACAGCGATATAGTATATGTATGGCCTTGAAAAGGTAGAATGCTATTTTCACTGTCCTCATCCATAGAAGTACCTGCACAACACTGAGACTAAAGAGGATGCAGTAATGTTCTTGGAAGATGTAATAAGCAATGTAGCAGATCAGCTTTATGGCACTGCAAAAAAATCATATGGGCACCTGAAAGAACAATGCCCCAGATACAATAAATAACTTACAGAAAAAAGCTGACAGTAATTTCAGAACATTGGCAATGCATTGGGACCCGACACATGTGAGCTATCTAAGCCGAAGGTGATAAGGGCCTGGATGCCATAATTGACCTGCTAAAAGAAGAGCATAGAATGACACACAGGAAATGCTGACATTCAAGTGCTGGGGGTGATAGAGTTGACTGCTGCCTTCTGAGGATTGCCTCAGAAACTTCAGATTATGAGACTGATATACTGCCTGCTGTACTAAGAATGCTCTGGGCCCCCATTACTTAAGTGGGATGGAAAAGTAAATATTTCAACAAGTTTTACCACTGTTAGCTGCTATGTGAGTGTAAGAAAAATAGGTTTGCTGTCCTCTGCTGCCCAGATACATGCCCAGTTGGGCATGCTTGAGCAGCCTTTATGCAGGTGGATGAGAATTATTCATCCACAGCCTGCAAGTAAAATTGACCACAATAGCCTAAATATCATAGAATAACTCAAAAAACTGCCTGCATCATCTGATAATAAGTAGGGAGAAGATGCATATATAACAGAAATACAGCTAATAAATGTAATTAATATGTCTACATGCCAATGCCAGAAATATGCAAATAAGGTTTTATATGAAATAAGACTACCTACAAATGCAGGAGAAGGTGGGAAGCCATAGTGCTGCAAACTGCTGGTTCCATTATTACCTTGGCTGCTGCATATGGATGTCATAGCTCAAATACTCACATCTCAGGCTCCCTTCACATTGTCCTTGACTCTCTCAGCATGGGTATAAGACAGAGGCTGAAAGGACTTGATGAGGTTGCCATAAATGACCTGCTAAAGAAAAGAAAACATGACGTGCAGAAATGCTTACATATGTGTGCTTGAAGTAGGGCGAGCACTTGCAGACCTGATACCAAACTGCAATAAATAGCCTTATCACCACCATGCATAGGGACACTGGCATGGATTTTGTCTGTAATCCATGTGATGCCTGACCCACTGCCAAAGTCAAGTCTCAGCATGCATCCACCTAAATGCTGTATTGACAGAAAAAGCGGAAGAAATGCCATAAATCTGCTGGCATATGTGTAATGGAAGTTGAGTACCTAATGCATCCCAACATGGAAGCCTGAAAGAATGGAGATAACTCTGTCAGAGATTTGCTTTGGGAACTGCAGAATCTACTTGGGATAATAACCTGATTCATCACTTTTGGCTACAGAATGAAAATACGAAGAAATGGTGTCTGCGTTTGCAAGTACACAATTAGGATCAGGAAAAGGACATGTATAGAGACTCAAGGGGTAACAGAGGATCCAATTTAAGCAACTACCCTACTCACACCAGAACTGTACACCAGCATGATCAGGCAATGAACACAGGTAGAGGTTCAAGAGGTAATGGAGGATCCCATATTAGCAGATACTTCTCTCACATGTGGTACAGGTGCACTGGGCAGATACCCAGATGCAAAGTAACTTGCTGAACAAAACAAATAGACGGAAGATTTGCACATCTTGGCCTGTGCATAGAGCCAAACATGCAAGCCTTTTCTTACAGTCAAAGTAACATGTACACCACCACCACCATAGGCTAAGCACTGCAAAGAACAGGTACGTGGATACGAAGGGTTTGGTGAACAAAGGCAATGGACAGCTTCAGAAGCTTGGGTTTTGTCTGAATGGCAACAAGAATCAAATCATAAACCAAATTCTATTGGCATGTAGCTCTACCACTAGGTAGCACAGATTTGATGGTGGGCATCAATTGAAATCCTGTAGAATACACAAAAAAAGGAAACTGGAAGAGTGGTCGAAGATATGGCAGCTGAGATTCAATGCCAAGAAGTGCAAAGTCATGCATATGGGGAGTGGAAATCCGAATGAACTGTATTCGATGGGGGGGGAAAGGCTGATGTGCACGGAGCAGGAGAGGGACCTTGGGGTGATAGTGTCTAATGATATGAAGTCTGCGAAACAATGTGACACGCCGGAAGGAGTGGAGAGAATGAGACGGGATTTAAGGAAACTGGAAGAGTGGTCAAAGATATGGCAGCTGAGATTCAATGCCAAGAAGTGCAAAGTAATGCATATGGGGAATGGAAATCTGAATGAACTGTATTCGATGGGGGGGGGGGAAAGGCTGATGTGCACGGAGCAGGAGAGAGACCTAGGGGTTATAGTGTCTAATGATATGAAGTCTGCGAAACAATGCGACAAGGCAATAGCAAAAGCCAGAAGAATGCTGGGCTGCATAGAGAGAGGAATATCGAGTAAGAAAAGGGAAGTGATTATTCCCTTGTACAGGTCCTTGGTGAGGCCTCACCTGGAGTACTGTGTTCAGTTCTGGAGACTGTATCTACAAAGAGACAAAGACAAGATGGAAGCGGTACAGAGAAGGACAACCAAGAAGGTGGAGGATCTTCATCGGATGACGTACGAGGAGAGATTGAAGAATCTAAATATGTACACCCTGGAGGAAAGGAGGAGCAGGGGTGATATGATTCAGACTTTCAGATACTTGAAAAACTTTAATGATCCAAAGACAACGACAAACCTTTTCAGACGGAAAAAAATCAGCAGAACCAGAGGTCTCGAGCTGAGGCTCCGGGGAGGAAGACTAAGAACCAATGTCAGGAAGTATTTCTTCACGGAAAGGGTGGTGGATGCCTGGAATGCCCTTCCGGAGGAAGTGGTGAAGTCTAAAACTGTGAAAGACTTCAAAGGGGCGTGGGATAAACACTGTGGATCCATCAAGTCTAGTGGGCATAAATATAGAGGAGGTGGTAAAACACTGCACGGAGCGGCAGTAGCCACAGAGGCATTCACGGAGCGGGATGCCAGTGGTTTGTGTTCCACCTTCACGGAGCGGAAGGTTGGAGGGCTGCCATCTCCAAAAAAAAAAAAAAAAAAAAACCAAAACAAAAAAAACAAAAAACAAACAAGCAAAACAGAGGTGGGTAAGAGTATGGGGCAGGGGTGTGGCCGTTTATTGCGGCAGTTGCTACCCCTGATTGAGCTGGATGTTCATTGGGATGCGAATACGGCACTGCTCTCTGCATTGGTGGAGGGGTGGAAGGGAATTGGGGCCGGAGGGTGCTGGAAGCCAATAGTGACGGGGGAGGGGGAGAATAAAAGGGGTGGGGGGGAAGATAAAAAAAAAATGGATAAACTGCGTAGCTTGCTGGGCAGACTGGATGGGCCTTTTGGTCTTCTTCTGCCGTCATTTCTATGTTTCTATGTAAAAAGCCCTAAAAGAGATCCAGAAGATGTGGCCGACAGAAGGGGAAACTTAGATGGGCTTTACAGTCCTTATCTGGTGTTTTTGTTTTCTGTCCCTGTGTAATCAGAAGCTACTATCACTGGCAGCCATGTATGAATTGAGTCCTGGATGCATGCAATGGCTTCTCCACGGAGATGAAGGAAATAAAAAACCACAACAGAAGTCAAGACAGCATTGGGCCATCATGCACCAAGCTCCACATTCCTGCAGAGCTACATATATACGCACCCATGCTTCTGTACACCTGCACTGCTTAGAACCCATCAACAACCTCCCCCAACCCAGGGCGCCCGTCTCTTCAAATGGTTATGAGGCAGAGCCAGAGCTGCCCAGATCTGGCTTCCGATATAAAGCCAGTCCGTAAATGTACAACTGAGTGGGGAAAATGGGTAACTTATGTTAACTTTGGGTATAATTTCTATATGTGGGTAACCTGCACAAAGTGGAAGTTACTATTCTTAACAGAAGGCATGGGGTAACCTGCATGGAGTAGCATCTACCATTCTTAACAGAAGGCAAGGGGGTGACCACCATAAGAAATTGCTGGGTAGACTGGTGAACAATGGTCTTTATCTACCATCATTTACCAAGTTACTATGTTACCGCCCACAAAATGGGTGATAGCCATGTGGGTAAGTGCCACAGCATAGAGACCTTATGTTGCTGCTCAAACTGCTTGCTTAGTTGCTGCCCTCAAGTGGCTGGCCACTTGAAAGGAAGCTTGCATTGTGGCCTTGCTCACTGGGAATTGTACACCCCTACCACAGCTGAAGACTCAACACTGCTATGTCAGTTATAGCCTTAAAGGAGGCCTGAATGCCTTCAAGTCACAGGCAGCTCTTATATATATATATATATGATAGCTCAAAAGGGTCTAGTTTGTGGGTGTGGGCTTCTCCTGCATTGTGTGCTCCTGGGGTGCAGTATTGTATGTATAGCCCACACCCACAAACAAGGTCCTTTTGAGCTATAACATATAGCTATTAGCTCAACCTAGAAAGGTGCACAAAATAAATTATTAAAACAACTTAAAATATTTATTTTTTACTCATTTGAGTTGAGTGTGGATTCAAACCCACATCCTGGTGGAGGATATTACCCAGCATTAGACAGCTACACTACTGAACTGTTTATACAGAGTCCTTCACTTTAAACATCTTTATCAGTGCAGCATTCAAGACAACTTAGGAGAACCAGCTTGAGTTGCCCTCTTTATCCCTGTACCTTCTAGAGTGACCAATTGTCAGGTTTTTAAGTTAATGATACAGTGTCTGGTTGGAAAGGTAACCAAACAGTGTAATGTCCATTCAAAACTGCATTCATGCATGTCCCTGGAACAGCGTCAGAACTATACTGGCTAACTGCACATCATCCAATCAGAGAATGGCATGAATGAGACTGGTGTCTGACCTCTCTCCAATCAGGTGCCTGGTCTTTGTATCAGGAAGCTGACGCAACCACAGGAGGAGGAGGAGCAGGAGGGAGTTGCAGCAGATAGAAATTGTAGCAGCACATTGGGTGTTCAAGCTACAGCTAACTTCCACTACTTTTGCTTCGTGAGGCTTGTTCAGTGAGTCATGCTGTTCCAACATTGCTGCTTCCTTGTCTCCTGGGACTTTCGTCTCCTGTCACCACAGCTGCCTCTTCTACACTCATAGCTCGCATCATGGCCAAGCCCATTAGTACTACAGCCTCATCTTCCCATGTTACTGCTGTCTACACATTTCCTCTGCTAGTAGCTGCCTGCCTTTGTGTGTGTGTGTGCAGGGGCGGGGGTTGCTGATGTATCTCACCAGGTGGTTGGGTGTAGGATATACTCCCCTCCTTGATCACCTATTTTCCGGTGTTCTTGTTTTTTATTCTATTTTTTTCACTGGTGCCCCCTCCAACTAACTGCCTCTTATTTTCTGCTGAGTGCTGTTGCTGCAGCTAAAGCTAGACAATTCAGCCGGGTAAACATGAATTGTTTATATTAAAAAAAAAACAAAACAGAAACCATCTTACTCTTGTCCCTTATCACATTAGAATTACCTGGTGTAAACAAAAACCTTTAGTGTTCTACAGTGACACTGTTCCTGTTCTGTCCCTCTCCCTGCCCAGCATCCCATATCTTGACCCCAGTCTACCTCCTTCCTGCTTATTATCCTGCTCTCCCCAGGCCTATTGCTGGGTTGCCCATTACCCCAGGAAGCAAGGGGTGGGGAAGGGTGCCTCCTTGGATGAGATAACCAACCAGCTGAGCCACCAGCTGCATACAGGCTAAGAACATAAGAAATTGCCATGCTGGGTCAGACCAAGGGTCCATCAAGCCCAGCATCCTGTTTCCAACAGAGGCCAAACCAGGCCACAAGAACCTGGCAAGTACCCAAACACTAAGAAGATCCCATGCTACTGATGCAATTAATAGCAGTGGCTATTCCCTAAGTAAACTTGATTAATAGCCGTTAATGGACTTCTCTTCCAAGAACTTATCCAAACCTTTTTTGAACCCAGCTACACTAACTGCACTAACCACATCCTCTGGCAACAAATTCCAGAGCTTTATAGTGCGTTGAATGAAAAACAATTTTCTCTGATTAGTCTTAAATGTGCTACTTGCTAACTTCATGGAATGCCCCCTAGTCCTTCTATTATTCGAAAGTGTAAATAAGGAGCGCTGATACCACTATGCAGCACTGGCACCCAACCCCCTGGTGAGATGCATCATTATCTCCCTCCCCCCCCCCACACACACAGACACACTAGGTCTTGCACTCTGGGTGAATGCCCACCCCTTGAGAGTATGTGTGAGAAAGAGAAGAGCATGTGAGTGTGAGAGAGAGAGACAGGGAACATGTGTATATGTGAGATGGAATGTGTAAATGAGCATGGGTGTGAGATAATGAACATTAGTGTGTATATGAGAGAGAAAGGAGAGTTTTTGTGGCTCCCCCGCCCTCCTCACCCTTAATAATTCACAGCAATCCTGGAAATCAAAAGTTCCTAGGTATACAGAACATGGAGATTATTATATCCTTATTAGTTTTCATTATTGGGTGTTATTTGATGTCTGCTGTTTTGAAATATTTTATGGGTAATTTGAAAATGTAACAATTTTTATGAGTTTTTAATTATTGGATGTTTTGTTCAGCCCTATTGAAATATGTACTATTTTTCTTAGTATGGCTTTACTATTATGAGTGATGTTGTATATATCTTTATTTCATTTGTTGTTTTATGAAGAATGGTGATGTTTCTGTTTTCCATTGTTTCACTGGATACAGAGTCCGGCTTTTTGCGATTTCCAGTGCAGTTTTTGCTTGATTGTTCTTATTTATACTTTATGGTCACTTTATTTTATAGTTGTTGAAGGTCTTTCTATGTTCTACATGTGTGACTGAGTTGTATTCTGCTAGCATATAGTTCCTGCATAGGACTCTATAGTATCTTGGCTTGTTTTGCTTTCCTAAATGGAGGTGTATTGGTGTTTTAGGGCCTGGTAAATATTCAGTATTGCTTTTTCAAAAGTAAGGTTGTTACTGTTTGAGTGATGGAAATTAGTGCTGGTATAGAAGGTTTACTATATTCTCATTGTTTACTGATGGCTTTTGGAAGGCCAAGCCTACACCCAACATACATTACAATAGGCCCAATACTATATGGGTTGTAAGTGTTTTTTTGTACAGGGTTTTCTGGTTGATACCACAGAAGTATATATAAATACATTGATATTTTAACCTCAGAAGACTGTACTTTGAATATCCTTTTTCATGTAAAATCTGTTTTTATAAATGCATACTTTTTAATTGTGGGTGGAGAGGGCTGTGGAGGGAGGGCCACAGGTCTATAAAGTTTACCTAGGGCACCTAATACTCTTGCACTGGCTTTGGGGAATACAGTAATTGTTTGCATGAGGCAGCTAAAGAGCTAGCAACTGTCCTGGCTCTCTTCATCACTGGACTATGGCAGCCAACAACAACAAGGCACCCAACACGGAAGTGCAGAGCTATGCACTACAGCTTGCCCCATGTAGATGAGCTCGTGAGAAGTAATGGGGAGCAGCTGAATGGCAGGGTCTCCCCTTTTATTGCCCTGAGATGCTGGAAGAGAAACCTCTGCCTGTGTGTAGCCTTTCGGCTCATTACTCTTTAATGCATAACAGAAACACTCTGCAGGATCTAGAATGTATGTAAATTTATGCAAATATGCCCCCCCTCCCATCCTCAAATGTCTAGTCCTGGTCTGTGGAAAAGTTGGTAACCCTAGTTCCTCCCTTCCTTGTTTTACAGTTGAAAAGCACATCTGTAATGATAAAGTCACCTGGAGCTGAGGAAAGGGGAAGTAGTAGAAGCCATATCTGGGCAAGGCACATTCCGTGTTCTTTTCTTTTATTGTCCTGCTTTTACCTACCACTTCCCTCTTCTTTCCACTCTGCCTACCAAACCATAATAGTAGCTCATGTTCTTTGTGCAAGAATGGAAAAGATCCCTAAATCTCGCTGCTGTTTTTTACAAGACAGCCGCAAGCTGCACCTTTAAGTACCATCTCTCCCTCTCTCTCTCTTTTTTTTTTTTTTAAAGGAACCGGAAGCAAACATAAATGCTCCACTTGGGGATCCAGACCTCTGGTAACCTCAGCACAGGGATTCAAACCCCTTTCCCTGTGTGCTAGAGCTGCATAAAACAAATCAATCTTCTTTTATCTATTTATTTATTTTTGTTTGAGTCAGCTACCTTGCATGCTGAAAAAGTAATCAATCACTGCTCTGCTCCTGGCCTCCTCACACACTGATTTCCTCTAGCAATAGCGTGAGTACCTCCGCCCAGCATCACCTAACAGCAGGCAACAACAAAATGCCTTGCCAGCACCAGAACACAGAAAACAGTGTAAAAGAGAGGACGTGCTTGCTGCTAAGAATGCCTGTAGCAGAAGAAGCTAAGCCCAGCCATGCTGTCAAAAACTTCATTAGCCCTACCCCCAAGCTAGCTATCTGCTGACAGGATATCCCAGGCTGCTAAAAGATCACAGTGCACCAGGAAACCAGGTAAAGCCAAGGAGAGCTGCAGCTTAACTGACCTCCTAAGACAAAGTTTTTAAATCAACAGGCACCAGTGGCTGCCTGGCTGTCGCTCAGCTAGAAAGCCTCTGAAAAAAGAGGCTGGTGGGAGGACTGTTCCTGGCTTAAATTGAACTCACCAGCCCTCCCACCAGCCTCTGCACCTCTCCCCGGAGGCGGAGCACTTCCACCGTTTGGTCTCCCCCACTAACCTGAGATGGGGGTCGGCTCCTTTATATAACTTTTCCAACATTGTGCTATATTCTTTTTAGTTGCAAACTGAAGATGTTTCAGTATAATTTAAAGTATTTACAACTCAAATGTTCATCCGGAGTTTTGATACCAAATAGAAGTCATCCCGGATATTCTGCCAATTTGACTTTCATGGTTTTATGTATCTCTTAGGATCTTGTCTATGTAGTCTCCCTGCCACCAGAAGTCCCCTTGGAGCTATACCTGCTCTTGCTCTAATCAGAGTCTCTGTGGTCCCATGACTCAGCAGGGCCCAGCCTACTTAACTCTGCCTCTTGCAAAATCCAGTGCCTTGTCATTGAGTTTACTCGGCTCCCTGCTTGGCCCTTTCTTCCGTGTATTACTTTGTGGCTTCCTTAGGCCATCTTCTCTAGCCTTGCCTTATGGCCTTCTCAGGCCTCATGCTCAAGTCTTCCTTGTGGCCTTTTCAGGCCTCTTGCTCTAGTCTTCCTTGTGGCCTTTTGAGGCCTTCTGCTCTAGCCTTGCTTTGTGGTTTCTTAGGCCTTCTGCTTAGTTTTGGCTTGTGGTCTTTTCAGGCCCTGTATCTAGCCTGCTGCCTTTGGGCATCTGTGTTATTACTCTCTGTTTTGTCTAGTCCTGTCCTCATCCATCCTGTCTGGTCATGTACCTGTCCCGTCTAGTCTTGTCCTTGTATCCAGTCCTGTCTCTTGATTCTATTCTTGTTTCAGCCTCTAGTTCTGCTCAGCCTCAGTCTCCAGTTCAGCACAGCCTTCACCTCTACTCCAGTCACAACCTAAGTCCTGCTGCCTACCAGAACCCAAGAGTTCAACCTACAGGGGAAGTAGCTGGTACACACAGAAGATCTGCTCTGTTTTGCCCTAAAGTCCTAGACTGCTCCTTTGGGGGTTCACCAGCCCTAGCTGGGCCCTCAGCCATAATAGTATCTATGAGATGATCTCCTTCCAATAAGTCTTAATTATTGGGCATGTCCACCACATATGGTACATAGTGACTATACTATTACAAACCCTCCAGCACTTATCCTATGAAACTAATTTCATTCTCTTAAGCAAGGCTGGAATAAAATACCAATCATAAAATAGTTTGTACCCACACACTTTGTTCGTCATATGGAGCGAGTTATGCGACTGAGCTTGTCTACTTGTTGCGTCTGTCGCTGCTCGACGCCCTCACTCCGCCCTCTTTACCTCAGTGGCGACTCCCTCCAGGTCTGATGGATGGCTGGCTCCCACGGGGTCCCTGGACTGGCTCGATGTTGCAGATTCGCCATGTTGCCTGAAGACTTAGGGCACGCACGTGCGCTCTGATTGAAGTACCAGCAAGGGCGCAAACCTCAGGGGCGTCCCCCTGAGATGATATCATCCGCTTCCAATATTTAAAGGTCTGTATTTTGCTAACAGAGTTTGTTAGCAAAATAGAGAGGAGGCAGAGTAGCTTCGGCTATCCAAACTACTCTGCCTCCTCGGACTTACCAGAGGTACCCGCTCCTCGGGAGCCTCACTCTTTTTCTTTACTTTCAGATTACAGATAGGGCTCCTCGAGGGCCCATATTCCTGGACACTCTGAAGATTCTCTACTGCTTGGAAGCTATCGCTGCTACAAACAATTGTGAGTTACCACCGCTCTCTCAGAGCTTTCCCTGGAACCAGGTACTCGCTCCTTGATAGCCTAAACCTTTCCAGCTCCTGAGCTTCCTTGAGACCTTATGTGAGTTTTGTCATCTAGTTCTGTTCATGAACTCTGCCTGCTCTGCCTACTCACTTTTCTACAGTTTCTCAACAGCTCAGCCATTCTGGATCGCTGTTCCAGTACCTGAAGGACTACAGCCCTACTGGGCATATCAGCTCACTACTGCCACCTCTGGTGGTTTCAAAAACCTGTTTAATAAAAGAACTCATATGTGTCTGTCTCCATACTCAAGCCTAGCCGGTGGTCCCTCTCGGGATATCCTCCCGGGGGCGTGGTCCATCTGCCACCGGCCCAGGGATCCACCCACAACTATAACAGAGACTGCTAAACCCTAGTAGTTTCTGAACAGTTTGCTAACTACTATCTGTTTGCTTCTCCCATCAGACAGCAGACTAATAATAGATTGCTAAATCCCAGGTCTAACACAGAGCTTTAATAACACTACCACTTGGTCCCATTAATAATCCTCCAAATCCCTACCAAGTTCTCTCTTCCATTTTAATTTGAGAATCTCTAATGGCCCTCTTCCTCCTCCATGAGAATATGAGAAATTTGGGAAATGCATTGTCAATGAGTACCTTTTCAGAGGCCGCCATTTTTCTAGTAAAGTTACTTGCATTGTTGATGAGTACCTTTTCAAAGGCCCTCAGTTTTCTAGTTAAGTTACTTTTATCCTTTCCCTTGTTTAAAAGGCCATGAAATTGTAGAAATTAATTGGGATTGAAATAATTTGCAAATTTTTCGGCAACTGATGGACTGTGAGAAATGTATGCTCTTAGAATAACTGGTCCTCAATTAGCCACTTGAAATTTGATTCGCTTAAGAAATTGGGAAAAATGGGGTTATTCTAGAAAGGAGTCTCAGAGGTATTTTATTGTATGCCATTTAGGGCTTTGACATAAATGACATAAATATTGTAAGTAAGTGATTTTAACTTTGGTTCGGAATTGTATGCCATGAGCTAAGGACACCTAAAAGGAAGGGGTGTGATTGAGCAAGGCCTATTTGAGATTTATAAGATAAACTGAAAAATGACTGAAAGCATAAATTCCTAGGGAGTATATCTCTTTCCAATTCCATTCAGTGCTTCCCCTCTAGATGATTCTATCATGATAGAATACTTTTCAATTAATGTTCTTCTAATACATACTAAAATCAGGTAAATTTAACCTACCACTTCTTATGAGATTCACCAGAATTTTCCTGTGGATTCTTATTCGTGTTTTCCTCCAAATGAACTGATATGCAGCAGAATTGGGATCACTTAGAGGTGAATTTTAAAAGCCCAGCACATGCATTAATTAGGGAATGCTCAAACAAGATGGGCTTGTGTGTGCTGAGCAGATGTTAAAAGCCGCCTAGATACGCATGTATCTCCTGCAGCACACACATCTCCAAAGTTTTCAAAAAGGGGCGGTGTCTGGGTGGGGTAGGGGCATGAACCAGAGATGTGTGCGTAAATACTTATGCGCCCCAGCACATGCCGAGGTCTCCTGCTGCGTAACTTTACTTCTGCTATGGATGACATATAAGTTAAAAAATAAAAGGATCAAGCCATTTCAGAGGAGTTTAAAGGGTCTGGGGTAACTGGGGCGAGTGTAGGCTATCAAACCAGAGGGGGATGGAGGACTATCTGTTAACTGGGCTAACTGGAGGCCAAACTGGTAAACTGGGAATGATGTGGGCACGTGCCCTTATTAAACTCCTCCGATTGATGGAGTAGAAGTGGATTTGTGTGCCATGCATTCATCCACTTAAAATTTGGCACACATGTGAGCGCAGCCAGATTATTTTATAACGTGTAAATATGCTTATGTATGTTATAAAATGGCCACAGCCCTGGGAATGGGCAGACGTATGCACGTAAATGTGCCTGTGCATATGTGCGCAGGTTTGAAAGTTGCCATCTAGGAAGGAGATGGGAATTCTGATAGGACATATCTCATATATAAAATGTAGCCCAGGAAGAACATTTATTTTAATACATACAATTCTACCCATTCAATTGATATGGAAACCACTTATTTAAATCTTGAGAAATGTTTTTTTAAAAGGGGGTAGGATAAATTCAAAGAATAACATCCCTAGCAAAACTTATTGAATCAGTAGTCCTATATCAACTCTCAGATTTCTTATCAGAACACAATATTCTTCATGCCAATCAACATGGATTCTGCAAAGAACATTCCACTGAAACTCTTTTGCTAGCTTCCTTTGACACATTATTCTGAGCTTTTGATTCTTATACAGATTACATCATAGTTTTCCTAGACATTTCCGCAGCTTTTGATACGGTTGATCATCATATTCTCATCTCAGGTCTTGAATCGATAGGTATCTCAGACACAGTTCTAAGTTGGTTTTCTTCATTTCTTACAGGACACACTCAACAAGTCAACATAAATCATCACTCCTCTGAATCATACACAATTTATTCTGGTGTTCCCCAAGGCTTGTCTTTATCCCCTATTCTCTTCAACATCTACTTGTTATCTGTCATATTCTTTCTTCTTTAAATCTACAATTCAAAATCTACGCAGATGATATACAGTTCCTGGTTCCATATAATACATCCTGGTCAACTACTCTCTCTATGGTTTCTCTATATCTAAATACTATCACTACATGGCTCTCACATAACCGCTTAAAACTGAATCCATCAAAAACTGAGATTGTCCATCTTACCTCCATTTCAGAGTCCTCTATTGGCCCCCCATCTCATCTGGTGACAAATGGTGTTTCTATTCCAATAACAAATTATGCTATAAACTTAGGAGTTATCATCAATACCAATTTATCAATGAAACAACACATCTTGTCAGTAACCAGAAAATATTTCTATAAATTGCAACTTCTAAAACGTCTTCACCCTCTGCTCTTTCATCATGATTTCCGTACTGTTCTTCAATCACTTGTATTTTCTGGCCTCGACTACTGTAATGCTCTTTACTTAGGTTTACCCGACAATACCTTCCACCCATTGCAATTGGTTCAGAACACTGCAGTGCGTATTTTATCTGGTGTTTCCCGTAGAAATCACATTATACCTACTTTACAATCACTTCACTGTTTACCTATAAAACATAGAGAACAATACAAAGTACTTACCATTATTCATTCACTTATATATAATTCCTCTTCTACCTGGCTCTGTTCTATACTTCATATCTACAAACCCTCTAGACATTTAAGATCCCAGACAAAAAACTTTCTAGATATCCCATCACCACGATTAGCAAGATTAGACATCACAAGAAAAAGGGTTTTTTCATTAGCAGGACCTTCTCTCTCCGATTATTATCCAACCCTCTACACTTTAAGAAATCTCTAAAAACATACCTATTTCAAATCACCTTTAAAATTCCATCCACCACACAGTGATTCAGAAAAAAATTACTTTCAGTTACTGACCAACCTATTCCTTTTGAACCCCCTTCCTCCCTTTTCATATTTTCTTTGTATAACCTCATTTCCCACCCTTTTAACTCACTCCTTCCATTCTCATCCTATGCAGCAGTAACTAATGGCACCTGATTTTTCTTTCATTAGATTAGATTATTTCTAATTTGTTATTTAGTTTGGTTTTTACTGTACTTGTTTATATTACTTTTTGTAATTTTGACTTTTAATTTAATTTGTTTTTTACTATTTTACTATTTTGTAAACCGTTTTGACGAAATTTTATTTTTAAAAGCGGTATAGAAATACTTTTAAATAAGTAAATAAGTAAATATAGAATTTCTATGGAGTGGAGGACAAGGATCCCCTGATATTTCAAGTGGTTGGAGGCCCATTTAAAAGGGAAAGAGTTCCAGACTTCATTCCTTGTTAGTTTAGACAGACTCATATCTACTATCTCCATATTTCTTAAGTTAACCTTATAACCTAATATATTAATAAAAGCAGAAATCTCTCTTCTAATTTCACAAAAGGAAATTATGGGATCTTAAACAAAAAGGAGAATATCTTCCGCAAATAAAGCAAGTTTGTACTCATTCATATGTGCCTCCCTTAATCCCTTTATGCATGGATTATTCTGTAACAAAAAGGAATAGGGAGAGGGGGCATTCCTGTTTCATTCCCCTACTTAAAACAAAGGATGTTATGTCTAACCCGTTAACTCTAACTACCGCCCAGGGCTCCATATATAGGGTGGCAACCCATTTGAGAATATTAGTTTCAAAGTTCATTCTCTCTAGAGTAGCAAACAAAAAGGGCCATTTGACCCTGTTGAAGGCCTTTTCTGTATCTTGTGAGAGAAAAAGGACCTCCAATCCATTCAACTTGCCTAGATATAAAAGATTCACAGTTCATCCAACATTGTCAGAGCCCTGTTGACCCTTTACAAAGCCCATCTGTTATTTATGAATCAATTGAGGTAGAATATTTTCCAAACTACAAGATAAAATTTTTGTTAATATTTTGACATTGTAGTTTAAGAGAAAAATTGGTCTTAAGGGGAACAGTCTTTTTGATTTTTTTCCTTCTAGGTGAGTAGTATGAATCATAGAAGAGACTCCCCCTTAAGAATTCCATTATAAATCTCAAGTAATTTGGGGGCAAGTATGTGAGAAAATGTCTTTTAAAATTGAAGAGATAATCGTTACTACCAGGGCACTTATCCTCTTTCAGTGATTTAATAATGTGATCACTTTCCAAAACAGTAATTTCCTTTTCCAACAAAGCCCTATCGTCATCACAGAGAAGAGAGATTTGTCTTATCTAGATAGTCTTTTATTTGGGGTGGACTGAACCATTGCTTCCTTCATGTAAAGTTTTGCAAGAAACATGCAAAAGTATCTACAATAAGTTTAAGAACATTAACAACACTAACTTCTTTTAAATTTTAGTGAATTTAACAAGTGTGTAATTAGATTCCCTGGCTTGTTGCATGAGTGTAATATTTTTGTTGGATTCTCCTATTCAAGTATGCTGCTTTCCTATCAATCAAAGCATTTATTAGTCCTCATTGGTGGAGGAGATTGTCTCTTAACTGTTTAGTAGGGGTTAAATACTCAGCTTCCAACTTACAGAATTCTCCTTTCAATCAGTTTTCCTCTTCCTCCCTAACTTTTATAACCAACTTCTTCAAGGAAATTACCATTACTACCTTGAAAGCATCCCAAATTATGGTCTAGATTCATCATTTTGCTATAAATAAGGCAAAAATAGCATCCATGATAAAAAAGGGTGTGGTTATTTAGGTTAATTGCACACTGCATTACTACTGAACAGGCTTTTATCACAACTGGCATTTTGGACTGCTGGAGGGAGCCTCTATAGAGGCTCACAAAAAGTTTATACCACTGTAAGAGGGGGCACTAGTAACTTGGGGTGAAGTTTGTGGGGTAAGCTGGGTTTTGGGGGGCAGTTTTTACATGCACAGTCAAATGTACGAACAGCACAGATATAATTCAGTGAAGATTTAATGTGATTTGGAGTGATGAAAGGTGAAAGAAGAGTAGATTTGTTCCATGTTCTCTCTACCTAGCTTGATTGCAGCAAGGGGAGAGAGTATCAAGCTAGGTAGAGAGAACATGGAACAAATCTACTCTTCTTTCACCTTTCATCACTCCAAATCACATTAAATCTTCACTGATGGTAACTGTGCTGTTTGTATGTAAAACTGCCCCCCAAAATCCAACTCACCCCGAGTTCATAATTTCCCCTTCTATAGTGGTATAAAAAGTTCAGATATAAATGAGCCTCCACAGAGACTCTCCCTCTTTCTCTCTCTCACTCTCTCCTGATAAAAATATTTTTGGATGGTAACGCAGGAAAAATGCACAGGAAAAAGGTGTTAAAACCTGCATTACTCTATCACACACTACGCTAACTGATCCTCATTTCCATTTACTCCTCCCACTTGAATACAAATGAAAAGATGTGGTATTTATTGCATGAATTATGATGTTATTGCATGCATAGGGGCCTAACACGATTTGATAAATGACCTCAATATTTATGTGAGGTCCTGAACCCTCAATGAATGGAATGTAATCCACCAGACATTCCTGGCATGTTCTTATGTTCTTATGTTAATGCTAAGGTACAGAACTAACCATGTAATTGTCCTTTCAAAACCTCCTATTTGTATTCCAGAAAGATTTAGACACTATATATGGGATATCTTTGGCTAACAAGATGCCTCTCCCTGAATTAAAAAAGATTTGACATACTTGAAGTAAAAATGGAATTCCCTAGACTTTATAAAATGTGTTTCTTGCAGAAAGTTAATTGTAGGTTTAGATCTGTTCAGCTCGCAGTATAATTTCATTTGCTTAGCTGGTGCATTTAGGCCTTTAACATTAAGAACATAAGAACATAAGAAAATGCCATACTGGGTCAGACCAAGGGTCCATCAAGCCCAGCATCCTGCTTCCAACAGTGGCCAATCCAGGCCACAAGAACCTGGCAAGTACTCAAAAACTAAGTCTATTCCATGTTACCATTGCTAATGGCAGTGGCTATTCTCTAGGTGAACTTAATAGAAGGTAATGGACTTCTCCTCCAAGAACTTATCCAATCCTTTTTTAAACATAGCTATACTAACTGCACTAACCACATCCTCTGGCAACAAATTCCAGAGTTTAATTGTGCGTTGAGTAAAAAAGAACTTTCTCCGATTAGTTTTAAATGTGCCCCATGCTAACTTCATGGAGTGCCCCCTAGTCTTTCTACTATCCAAAAGAGTAAATAACCGATTCACATCTACCCATTCTAGACCTCTCATGATTTTAAACACCTCTATCATATCCCCCCTCAGTTGTCTCTTCTCCAAGCTGAAAAGTCCTAACCTCTTTAGTCTTTCCTCATAGGGGAGTTGTTCCATTCCCCTTATCATTTTGGTAGCCCTTCTCTGTACCTTCTCCATCGCAATTATATCTTTTTTGAGATGCGGCGACCAGAATTGTACACAGTATTCAAGGTGCGGTCTCACCATGGAGCGCTACAGAGGCATTATGACATTTTCCGTTTTATTCACCATTCCCTTTCTAATAATTCCCAACATTCTGTTTGCTTTTTTGACTGCCGCAGCACACTGAACTGACGATTTCAATGAGTTATCCACTATGACACCTAGATCTCTTTCTTGGGTTGTAGCACCTAATATGGAACCCAACATTGTGTAATTATAGCATGGGTTATTTTTCCCTATATGCATCACCTTGCACTTATCCACATTAAATTTCATCTGCCATTTGGATGCCCAATTTTCCAGTCTCATAAGGTCTTCCTGCAATTTATCACAATCTGCTTGTGATTTAACTACTCTGAACAATTTTGTGTCATCTGCAAATTTGATTATCTCACTCATCGTATTTCTTTCCAGATCATTTATAAATATATTGAAAAGTAAGGGTCCCAATACAGATCCCTGAGGCACTCCACTGTCCACTCCCTTCCACTGAGAAAATTGTCCATTTAATCCTACTCTCTGTTTCCTGTCTTTTAGCCAGTTTGCAATCCATGAAAGGACATCGCCACCTATCCCATGACTTTTTACTTTTCCTAGAAGCCTCTCATGAGGAACTTTGTCAAACGCCTTCTGAAAATCCAAGTATACTATATCTACCGGTTCACCTTTATCCACATGTTTATTAACTCCTTCAAAAAAGTGAAGCAGATTTGTGAGGCAAGACTTGCCCTGGGTAAAGCCATGCTGACTTTGTTCCATTAAACCGTCTTTCTATATGTTCTGTGATTTTGATGTTTAGAACACTTTCCACTATTTTTCCTGGCACTGAAGTCAGGCTAACCGGTCTGTAGTTTCCCGGATTGCCCCTGGAGCCCTTTTTAAATATTGGGGTTACTTTTGCTATCCTCCAGTCTTCAGGTACAATGGATGATTTTAATGATAAGTTACAAATTTTTACTAATAGGTCTGAAATTTCATTTTTTAGTTCCTTCAGAACTCTGGGGTGTGTACCATACGGTCCGGGTGATTTACTACTCTTTAGTTTGTCAATCAAGCCTACCACATCTTCTAGGTTCACCGTGATTTGATTCAGTTCATCTTAATCATTACCCATGAAAACCTTCTCCATTACGGGTACCTCCCCAACATCCTCTTCAGTAAACACCGAAGCAAAGAAATCATTTAATCTTTCCGCGATGGCCTTATCTTCTTTAAGTGCCCCTTTAACCCCTCGATCAACTAACGGTCCAACTGACTCCCTCACAGGCTTTCTGCTTAAATGAAACTTAAATGAAACTATTTTATAAATCGTATATTCTCAACACTACTGCAATGATGTCTCCGTATTTCATAAACATTAAAAATTGCCCTTCCCCCACAGAACCACAACATAGTTAATCAAACTCTCATGAAACCTCTCCTGTTCCATATACCTCAACAAACTCTAAACCCCATCCCACCAACTAACAGCAAAAACCTCCAAAAAAGAAAAAATTATACTCGGCATCCCCTCTCAACTTCTTAGACGTAATTAATGGTAAGTAAATCAGCTAATATGCCATAAGAAAGAGACAGCTTGGGCATCACTGGCTAAAACTAAAAATTCACAGTCTAGTGACTCCTAATCCCATCCCCCCTCATAAATGGCACAAATGCAAAGAAATACTAAAGAATGAATAAGAGAAAAAGGAAGAAAGAAAGAGAACAGAAAGGAACAACACAAAAAAGGGGGATTTTATTGTCCTATAAAAGTGGGACAGATTTTTGACTGGATACTCATCATGTGAGAAAGAAAATGAAGGACAGAGAAGAACAAGTTGGCATCTCATCTTAGGACATATTCACATTTAAGTACATGGTTCAGTAGACTTCAATTGAGGGTTAATTTGCCTTTCCTTTCTTCTTTCCCTGATGAGTGGGGCGCTTAATTCTTTCTCATCTGCAACTCTTCTTCTTTTAACACGAGCTTCACTCCAAAGCTGAGTGCTGTAAGAATCTTCTGCCTCGTGGTCCGGTTGTCCTTTATTCTCTCTAAGCTACTCCAGAATCTCTAAACACTCCTGAATAACTCGCAAATGGTACTTTTTCAGTTTCAAAAGTGAACTTAGTGGCAAATGGGAAAGCCTATCTGTATGCAATGGCTTTCTGCCTGAGCAGCTGGTTAAAGGCTTTACTTCTCTCCCCTTGTTCAGTATCTGTTACACCAGGTGTAGAAATTTTTTTTTATCTATTCTCCTTTATATAGGATTCATTCTATACCCCAGACTTTTAGAATTCTTTGCTTGTCACAAAAGGAGTGAAAGCAGGCTATAATTCCCCTAGGGTATTATTTGTGGAGCCACTGCATTTGCCCAATCTATGTGCTTTCTCCAATTAATGGCCTGTGGATTTTCCTACCCTAGAATTTGCTTCCATATATCTTGGACAATTCCCAATATATCTTCCTGGGCATCCTTCTTTTTGTTGGTTCTCCTTTGCCTGTTTTCCATGTCTTTTTGTTTCTCTTGAAGGCTGAAAACTTTCTTTTTCAAAGATTTAATCCACTTGTGGAGACCCACTGAGCAATCAATCTGTTTTCCAATGTGGATCTCATTCATTTTAACTTTTTCCTTTAGGGATAAACTTTTTATTTTTTTATATATGCTCTTTTTTAAATACATTTCAAGAAAACACTTGAAAGTGTAATCACATGAAACACAAAGAAAACATAAAATATAAGGAAAAATAAAGACATTTATAAGAAAAATTAAAGTTTCACATTTTCCAAGTCCTTTATATAGAGATTCCAATATCACATCTTCAGGTAATTTTCCGACAGGAAAAGAAATAAGGTAAAAACTAACAAGAGACTCTAATAACAAAATTGAATGACAGTCTTGGACATATGCATCCTAACTAGCCATTAGGAGAGGAGCAGGAAATAGAAGAAAATTTGTTACACAAAAAGATGACAATTGTGATGGTGGAAAAAAAGTATAAGAAACTTTCAAATACTTAATGATACACTTACAAGGGAATTTTTAAATAAATAAAGTCCCCCAACTCCAAAAGTTTAGGCCTCAATAATAAAAATAGCTTTCTTCTCTTCTGTGTTTGTCGAGCAAGGTCTAGATAAGCATAAACTTTCAAATTCAGGAAAAGTTCTGAGCGATGACAACAAAACAACCTAAGGATCCAGTCTTTATCAGAATCCAGAAGAAAAGAAACAATCAATGTGGCTGGTTTAACCAACTCCTTCTGAGAGGTTTCCAAAACAGCTGTTTGATCTAATGGTGATTTCTCAACAGGAGAGAGAGCCTGCATACCATTGTACCAACAGTACCCTTCTTAAAAGGAAGTATATAATAGGCTCTAGATATTAATGGAAATGTCTGTTCCGGAATTATCAAAATGTCGGTCAGGTATTTTTTCGACATTTCTTTAAGAGCCGCAGATGGAAAGGTTCCTCCCTCTCACTTGGTTTTCCATATGTTCTAATCTAGATGTAAGTCATTTATTTTCTTTCAAGATTTTATGTTGCAATTCAGAAGTTGTATCAAGATCTTTTCTTAGAGACTCAAAATTATTTTTATTTACTGAAATCTCAGTTTCCATTACTTTCATTCAGCTGTCTAAATCAGCCATATAGCCAATAACTGGCTTAATCTGATTGGAAATATTGGTGTTTAAAGCTTGAATCACTTCCTAGATAGATTCCAAAGTAATTTCAACTGGTCGTACTGGCTCGAGGATCTGAATGGAAGGTAACTGATTAGGCTCTGCTCCAGTATGTCTAGCTGCGGCGCTGTACTCAGTGCCCCCTGCACTTCTCGGTTCTCCAAACGGCGTGGAAGCAAGACGCATCGAATCCAGCATCTCACTAAGGGACATGGCGTCCTCAGCCTTCACAGCTGGTGTCCTTCCCCGCAGTGGGTCCAACGCTCATATTTCCGCCGGATTGGCAGGGGGGAGTCGTTCCTCCGGGGATAGGTAGTTTCAAAGCTCAGGGAGGGGGCTGAGTGCTACCTCTTCCTGGCCCTCCTCCAGCGAGCACAACGCTGGTACCAAGCCTCCCTGATGAACATGAGCATCCATCGGGCCGAGCATAGTATTAGTGGAAGGTTCAGAGAGTTGCTCTCACTCTCTGGCCCTTCTCTTCCTTCCCGAATGAGGCATAATAGGAAAGGAACAAGACCCACAGAGCAGCCTCAAGCACGTCCTGCTAGATCGGCCATCTTGGAATCAGGGATGAATTTTAAAAGTGTTGCTCGTGTTAAAAGGCCCATATACCCGAGTATATAGCTGTGCACAAGCAATGTGTATTTTAAAAGCTACAAATTACATACATATATGTGCATGCGTGAGCTACAACAGAAGGGGGGGATCAGGATGTGTCAGAGGCATTCCGGTATGGGGGCCAAGAGTTACACACATAAATCTGTATTTTAAATCCTGCAGCTGCAGCGTGCAGCAGGCTGATATCCACACATTTTTACTTCTGCTCTTGTAGGGGTATAAGTCTGCATAAATCTCTATTTAGGCCTAAATTGACTGGATGAGGGATCTGAGAACTGGGATTGCAGGCTGAAGAACCAGAGATCTGGATGACCTTGAGACAAACTGGGCAAACTGGTGGACTAACTGATAAAACTGGTAATGGCCTTCTCGCGAGCATGTTTTAAAATCCGCTTACCTGTGAGCGTTAAAGCTGACAAAGTCCTAAGGAAGATATGCAAAATACTTTTGCTCAAGTAACTTCTTAAAGTTAGAAGCACACATACTAGTGTGATTGCACATATGATTTAAAATTACAGTGTATGTTCGCTTGTGCACCCATATGTGCGTGTACCCTTCCTGTTTGGTAATATCAGATTGCATGATCATAATGGAGTTAGTTTTCTGTGTATGCATCAACTTGATCATAATGGAGTTAGTTTTCTGTGTATGCATCAACTTGACTATCGCTAGGTCTGTTTTGGTTATTGGAGCACTGGACAGCTGCACGGTTTAAGGTCTTGTTTCCAATAGTTTAGTACAAAAAATATACAAATCCAGCTGAATACATTTTTCTTCCTGCAGCAGATAGTTTTTAAATCATCCATGAGAAAAAAAAACAAAGAGAAAAGAGTTAAGCAGATTTCCAAATAGTTGTCTGCTTCAGAAAAGAATGCTGTGTATACTCACAACACACAAATTTAAAATCGGCTATTCCATTTCTTCTCTCTTATTCAGGATGCAATTCTCCCAATTCAAGCATACCAAAGGAGTTCCACATACCAAGGGAGGCCAGAGCTGTAGCGCACAGTTGGATTTCTCCCCACCTGTTCTGAAATGCTGATGCACAGCACACTGATGGTCGATTTGCTCTTGGTCCTGGCTCAGGCATCCATGCTGGAGGCCCAATCATTTGCACGAACTGATGGCGAACAAAACCGCAGGAGAGGTTTGCATAGGCACTGGAGGGAGATGTAGCACATTTACCACAACCCTGATTCAGCCAGGTAGGGCAGGACTGTTTACCATGAGATTCATTCAAGTGTGGCCACAGTGGATGAAGGCATAATACTTTTGTTTTAGTGAGATAACTACCACTATAAAAAAGGTGTCAGTCCATTTGATTTTGATTATTTTTTAAAGTTTTCTTCCTTTCTCAGTGGGTTATTGCTATACTACATAGTTATAGGTGAGAGAGAAGAAAAATAAAAGGTAAGATTTGAAAAAAATATATTTAAAAAGCAGGGATGAGGAGGAGCAGCAGGGCTAAGCAGTCATCTTCCTCACTGGCTTGCTAGTAACCCATAAGATGATATTTTAAAAGAAATGCACATAGATTTGACAGCTTACTTAAATAATTTTACACCTGCTAAATATCTAGCGTAAATGATAATGTGTTTATTGTGCAATACTGACTGGGTGAACTGGGGGGAGTTCAGGCTGAAGAACCAGGAGGGTCTTGACCTGGAGATGGACTGGGCAAACTGGTGGACCAATTGGTAAAACTGGTAATTACTTTGAAATGCATATGTAAAAAATACATAAATGTAAGTGATTAATTCCTAATTTATTTCTATGGCAAAATATACACGTATATATTTTTAAAACAGGTAAGAAAAGTATGTACGTCCAATGCATCGATATGCATCTTTCATTGCATTGCACGTATTCATGTGTAAGCCTACATTTGCGTGGGGTAGATGCACACATATTTTATAAAACATACATATGATATAAAACACTAATGTAGATCTGCTGATGGCAATATATACGTGTATATGTCACTGTGCACATCCATTTGAAAGTTAGCTTCCAGTGTGTACATAGTACATGCAAATGTTATTATTTTCAAAGTGAACACACAGGTGTAAGTTTGCTTTGAAAATACTCAGGTAATTGGCCAAATATGCACACACATGCACTCCTATAAAGTTACACATTCTCTTCAGAGGGTATAAGGTATACACATATAAGGATTTACTTACACAAAACTGAGTTTTACATGCATAATTGGGCTTTATGCATATAAATGGGCTTTTGAGAATTGCTACTTTTATGTGCATAATTCCTTTGAAATTTCACTCCCTAGGGCTGAATTTTTAAAAGGTTTTAGGCATGTAAATGGACTTTATGCACATAAATGGGCTTTTGACAACTGGTTCCATACTTTTTAAAATGAAAAAGAAGAGTGAGAATAACTTTCAAACCTATTCACGTTACTGGATTTGTGTGCATAAGTGGATGCATGGAGATTTATCCTAGTATTTTATAATCTGTGCTTCACAGGTTATATAATACAGCATAGTTCAGCTCTGAAAGTATGCACGCATGTTTCAGTATGCATGTATTTATTTATTTATTTGATGAGTTTTATATACCGTCATTCGGTAAAGCCATCACAATGGTTTACAAAAGATCAAAATGCAGGATTTTTAACAATTGAGCAAAATGGGATAACAGGAAGTATATTAGACAAAGGAGAAATATTCAATTGCAAAGATATTAACTATTTGCAATGCATTGAAAGCATGTCATTTCTCTACCTATTTTATAAACATACATGCATATATTTTATGGGCAAAAAAATAGAACATGTATGTGTAAAACCCTGATTTATATGTGGAGTTAGGTATACTTTAAAATATGCAGGCATACTTAAAATCACCAGTTTGCCGATACCTCTGCCAGTTCACCCAGTCTATCTCCAGTTCACCGAGACCTTGTACTTCACCCTGAACTCCCCCACCAGTTCACCCAGATCTCTCAACTCAAAATAACACTCAACAACAGAGTCTGATAACAATTGAGCTAGTTAATTAGAAGGTGAAAATTGTGCAAATACCATAAGCTTCCTAATGCAATGTTTCGCAACTTTTTCATGCCAAAGTCACACCTACATTAACAGAAATGCTGCGTGGCACACTGCTGGTGTGTTGCTGCGAGGTGCTGAAAGCAGAGCCCAGGTACTCACCTGGATCTGAGCATCAGGTAATGAGGTACATCAGTGTGACAGACACACTGACTCGGAAAATTGTCTTATTGTATTTCACATAAATCTCTTTCAAAATAACAACTTCCGCATGTTCTTCTTGGCCCCACCTTGGAATGCCCCTATACTGTCCCTTTTTGTGCAGGTTCATGTGTGCACAAAACTGAAAATATGCATGTAGTTCTGAATTTAGAAAATACCATATGCATGAATATAAGATAGTTATGCATGTACTCATATGTGCTTAAGTGTTGATTCTGCCCCACCTCCATGCCATGAAATGCCTCTTTTGTGTTCATATAAAAGTACGTGTATAAGAACTTTTACATGCATTCAGCTCTTAAAACTGGACATTAAAGGACATGGAAATACAAATAGCATTATTAAAGTTTTTTTCTGTAAACCTTTTTGTAAAAAAATTGGGATTTACACTTTTTTGAGCACGCTTTGAAAAATTGTAAGGTGTGTTATTTATATGGTATGTGATGATTAGATAAAGGTTATCTATCATAACGCTTTATCTTTTTGTATTAAGAACGTATATGAATATACCCTTTTTCACTCATCCCCCACTTATGTGGTGGACATGAGATTTGCGTGCACATGCCCACTTAAAATTGCACATGCCCAGCTTATTTTATAACATGCACACACATGCGCACATATGTTATAAAATAGCCGCATTCATGGGCACGAGCCAGCAAATGTGCACACATGTCCATCCATGCACCTGTTTAAAAGTTACCTTCATAAAACCAAGTTTTATGCATGTAAATATCTTTGAAAATTGCCATGTAAGAAAGTGTCCTAAGAGACCTCAGCATATATAAAAACACTGTACCCTAAAAAAAATGGAAAGCAAGATTGTGGGCAGTTCATACAGCTCTATACCCAAATCAGTCATCTATTCCAGTCCAGGGTATAAACTTTGCATACTTGAATGCATCTATACCTGGAAAGCATGGACTGTAGAAATTAGGCCTTGTAGAGAAGAAACTGCAAGGTCTGCCTACACTTAGTCACAACAGGAATTGTAGCAAAAAAGGGAAAAAGACAATCAATACAAGGTAGAACCAGTTTCAAGTATGACCATATGCCAAAACAGGAAAGCTGGAATCCATGGAAAATACAGAAAAACAATAAGCCAAAAGACAGTACTGTTTATAGTCACGTCAGGAATGACACTTGCATGCATGCATATGTTTTTCTTCTCAGCAGTAAACCATGCCCAAATTACAGAATACATAAACTATATTATACACACACTCTCTCTCTCTCACACACACACACACACACACACACACACACACACACATATATATATATATATATATATATATATATATATATATATATGTGTGTGTGTGTGTATCACATACAGCACAAAGAACAGAAACATGAGGATCAGGCATATACTGTGTTAAAGCTTGGATGGCAATGCAAATATATTTTTGTATAAAAAACTGGTATATTAAAAGGTAAAATTTAAAAAGCACGAATTGCATTAATTAGGGGATGTGCTAATATGTCGGGTTGGCGCGCTGAGCGAATTTTAAAAGCCACCGGGATACACACGTATATGCTGCTGCACACACAAATGAAAATTTCCAAAAAGAGGCAGTGAATGGGAGTGGTCTGGGTGGGGTCTGGGCATTCAGGGATTTAACCATGAAATTTGCGTCTTTCTTTTGGTCTTACTTGACATTTCTGCCATGATTGACACTTGTTGACCATCTCGGGCTCATATGTTCTGTTTTTCCCTTGTTCACTTCATTTCTCCCAAACAGAGCACAGTGATTCGAAATTGGAATTCACACTTCCTCCTGGATCCTTCTCTGCACTGTTGTACCCCAAGGATCAGCGCTCTCAGCGGCTCTCTTCAACATCTACCTAACACCTTTATGCCGCATTATTGCCGGCCTTGGGGTACACTACAAGCTCTATGCTGATGATATCCAATTAGTATTTTCCTCTCAAGGACCCCTGGGCTCAGACAGAAGTATTTCTTCTTTTCTGTCTTTCTACTATTCAGATTTGGCTCATTCAGAACAAATTAGCTCTTAACATCTTGGAAACTGAAATCATCATATTGTCCCGCTTCCTCATTTCTAATATTCTTGAAAATATTCTTTTCAACAATAAGACCATCACTGTCTATCAAAATATTTGCAATCTTGGCATCATTATCGATCCTGCCCTCTCCATGCAAGACCACATTACTCATTCTTCTTTTTACAAATTACATTTACTCCGCCATTTAAAACTCCTTTTAGACCCCACTGATTTCCATTCTGTTCAGCAATCCCTTCTCTTTTCTGGGATTGATTATTGTAATTCTCTTCCAATCAGTCTCTTGGCTTATTACATTCGCCCCCTTCAAATTATATAGAACTCCACAGCTAGATTACTCACTGGAACCTCTATTCACAGCCATATTACCCCTGTTCTTGAGTCTCTTCATTGGCTCCCAGTCTCATATCTCATTCAATATAAGCTTACCACTATCATACACACTGCCATTCATAATATTAAATCCCCTTTAACTTGGTGAACTGGGAATGAAGTGGGAAAACTGGCAATGGTGTCGATACACGTACCTTTTAAAATTCCCACACTTATGCGGTAGAAGCAATATTTCGTGCACATGTACACATTCACTTAAAACTGGCAGTCAGGTTATTTTATAAGCACACATAGACAGGAGTGTTATAAAATGGCTGCATCCCTGGGCATGAGCCAACGAACACGCACCTGTGCGCCCACGCACCGCTTTGAAAGTTAATAACAGGGTTATTTTTCAAATCACATTAGGGCCTCAACGCGTGCTAATTAGCTCTAACACACGTATATCACACGATATATGTGACATTTTGCATGTCCCCACCCAGATACCCTCACCTATTACAATGACCATGAATAATGCAAATGCATGCAAAGAAGATCAAATTTGTGCAAACATTTTATTGTGGCCGACCGAGAAATTGGTCAGCCACGAGAAAATAGGAACACATCCCTGGCATGCATTACATGTGCAGCGGGAGACACGGGACCCTAATGCGGGTCCAGAGGCTCCCGCCACACATTTAACGTGGCTGAGAAACAAAGGGAAGTTGAGTGGGGGTCATTAGTGACCCCTGTTTCAAACCGAGGCTGCTGGGCAAGGTGGCCCCAACTACACAAAAAGAAAAATATGTACAGTAAGTGCGGCAGTGGCGGTGGCCTCCCCCAATATCCATATACAAGCTCCTCTCTCTCCCAGCCCTCTGGTATCCATAAACAAGCCCTCTCCCCCTGACCCACCAATAGCCTCACCCATAGACCCATAGCCTCTCTCCTCCCCTGTCCCCCCCAATAGGCATATACAGGCCCCTCCCTCCAATGCCCCTGATATCCATATACAAGCCACCTTCCCACCTGACACTGCCAACAGGTTCACCCATAGCCCTTTTCCCTCCTGACCCTCTGATATGCATAAACAGGCCCCTCTCCCCTCTGATCCCACAGCAGGGTCAGGTACATCCTCACAACTGTACTGGTCAGCGCCATTTTCACCTTGCTGATCCCTGGATTTTACCCCAGTCACATGGCTGGGACAAGGTACAGTCAGCACCATTTTGGAAAATGGCACCGACCTGGGTGGGTAAGAGGGTGCATCCAGACCTGTCACAGGATCATGAAGTAGGTAAGAGGGTCTCTGGAGAGGAGCCAGGGGCGGGAGCTGAGGATTTGGGGGGGGGGGGAGCAGGGAGCTTGTTTATGGATATTGGGAATTCAGGGGAGGGGGGGATAGTTTATGCTATGGGGGGTCAGGGGGAGGGGGGCTATGAGTAAGCCTATCAGGGGTTGGGGGAGGGGGCTTGTTTATGAATATCAGGGGGACAGAAAGGGATATCAGGGGGCTGGGGGAGGGGAGCCACCTCTGCTGCCCGCACACACTTACTGTACATTTTATTTTTCTTTTCGGGGAGTTGGGGCCACCTCAACCAGTGACTCCAGGTTGAAACAGCGGTCAGCAATGACCTCCACTCAACCTCCCCATTTGGCTGCAGTTTTTTTTATTTCAGAGGCCAGCGGCCCTTTAAGACGATGGCAGTCCCGTGAGGTTGGGGCCGCCATCGTCTTATAGGGCCACGTGCCACAGTATTTTGTGTTGTGGTGTTTGGCTGTGACACAAAAGAATGCACCATGGAGCTGCAACATGTTTTCGGGGGAGGAGCCCCACTATTGAAGCAACACCTCCGTGATAATGGGACCCCCTCCTGCGAAGACAAATAGCAATTTGATGAATCTAGGCCTAAGTTTTTAATTAAACATAAATTAACATAAAGAAACTGCAATATAACATCTGTTTCACAAGCATGACAGAAAGATAGACAAAACAAGTGAATGGAAATTTGCAACCACACACACAAAATGACATAATACATAAGGAGACAGATGCAAAGAACAATGTGGCATTAGGAAGCTCCACAATTGATTACCTAGCCCTTTGCGACCTCCAGCAGCCATTAGTATTTCAGATTCCAAACTTCCCCTCCTAGTTGTCAGAAGAGAGGGTGCCTTGCTCTAAGCCATGAGCCAGCACCAAGGTTTTCTGAAACTAAGGTCTTCTGAAAAAATCTGAAAGAAATAACACCATTTATTTCTCAGACTAAACAAAGTCTCAGAAAACTACACAACATTATTTTGCTCTTTTGCTCCATTCCAGTACACATTGGTCCTATCAACAATGTGCATGAACCCTAAACTTTTTATTCATATTAGCAGAAAACATTAACACTTGCCAGAGTTTGCAAGTTTCACCAGAAATTCTCTGCTGTAGCCCAGGATTGGGCGAGAGGAGTAGCAGAAGGAAGGCTGTCATGGAGGTGATGATGGTTAGAACAGTGCTGTGAGTATGAGGATACTCAGTCAGACAATATGAGGAGTTACACAGGAGTTGCAAATGCAAAATGGAGTTACACAGGAGTTGCACATGTAAAATTAGCATAGACGTGTGTAAGAAGCATGTATGTGTATATATGCTATTTTATCTAATATAAGAGTACAAGTGGTCTTACAGTGTGGCATATAAATGTGATCATGGTGGCAGTGCCATTTTTACATTTTCAGGACCCAGAGTAGGGAACAAATAAAAAATGGCCTTATGTTTTTGTATTATTTGCATTCACTTAAAATGAATGCACATCCTTAAAGCGATATATACGTATATATTACCAAACTACTTTTACACTTTTTAATTGGCTTGTGCAATTGAAATCAAACTTGTCTTTGTCTGTTGTTTTTGGGTGGAAGGTTTGGGTAAACTGGTGGGGTTCAGGATGACATGCTGGAGGGTCCAAGTGAACTAGAGGAGGTATTGATGAATTGGTAATTTTAAGTATGTGTGCAAGTAGGTATTTTCAGAAGTCGAAATCACAAATTCTTTATAAAATATCTGCCTCTGCATTTAATTCTGGGTTATTGCCCATGTATTGTTACAATTTTGATGCATGTAAAATATCCGTGTGAAATTTTATAAAAGGGTAAAGGAGGAATTACTACTTACCTGATAATTTCCTTTCATTTAGTGAAGGGTAGGTCAATCCCAATGAGTGGGTTATGTACCTCTCCCAACAAATGGAGATGGAGCAAAAGCTGACGTCATAGCCATATAGCTCCTCCCAAACATCAACCTACCAGTATTCCCGGAAAATCCAAACTGTGGACAAAACTGATTATACTTGAATATTATTATCCATAGGCAAGCATTCATGTTTCTCAACCAACAGGAACACTGAACTCAGTCAAATAAAGGAACATATCTAGCAAACTAAGGGCTAGAGAAGTCACTTACCAGTTGACAATGAAGAGCAGGAATCATACTCTTTATAGCTCACCCTAAGAAAAGCTAACCACAAATTCAAATACCAGCAGCCAAGGGTGGGTCTGAGATTGACCTACACTTAACTAAAGGAAAGTAAATTATCAGGTAAGTAGTAATTTCTCCTTCCTTAGTGTTTGCATAGATCACTCTCAACGAGTGGGATGTACCAAAGCTAATCTCGGAAAGGGAGAGAGGCTGCCAGTGGTCCAGACAATATCGCCTGCAAAAAGGCGGCGTCCTCCCTAACCCTAACATCCAAGCTGTAATACTTGTAGAAGGAGAGCAAAGATGACCATGTTGCCGCACAGCAAATTTCAACATGCGACAACAAACGAAGTTTCGGCCATGATACCGCCTGAACCCACATGGAAAGGGTCTAATCTGTCTCGGTAAGGCAACTTCAACAGCCACCTAGGCTTTGTAATGACTTCCTTAACCCAGCGGGCAATCATTGCCTGCATTGCAGGAGTTCCTTACTTACCTCCACCATGGAGCACGAAAAGGCAAGCAGACTTCCAAGCAGCCTTAATCACCTCCTACCACTGCCATAAAGGACACTTGATGATGAAGGAATGCAAAAGGTGGTACTCATCTTCATCTTTGTTCCTGACCAAGGCAGATAGAGAAATGGACTGATTCAAATGAAACTCCGAAACTACTTTTGGCAAAAAAAGAGAGCACCCGGAGTCATATGGAGAAGGTTCACAGCAGGAAAGAACCTGAAGATCAGGGACCCAACATGCCGATTAGATTACTACCAGAAAACCTGTCTTCAAGGTAAGTAACCACAAGGAAAGAGTACGCAGCGGTAGAAAATTCAGACCCACTAAAAACTCGAGGACCATGTGAAGGTACCACTGAGGCATCGAAAGCCACAATGGGGAGTGAAGATGTTTAACTTCCTGCAAGAAATGGGACATGTCTAGATGGGAATACAAAGGTCCTCCAATGACTCTTCCCCTATAAGAAGCTAGGGCTGCAACCGTCAAGGTGCTAAGGGCAAAACCCTTAAGCAAGCCATCCTATAAAAATTCCCAAATCAAAGGAATATCCACCTTGAGGGTTAAGTCCTCTCTCAGAAAACCAGGCCTCCAACCCTCCAAAGTCTAACCTAGGCTAGATAAGTAGAAAATTTTCAGGCCCAAAGAAACGTGGAAATTACAGCAGGTGAGAAATCCTGCTTCAACAACCAAGCCCTTTCAATGGCCAAACTGTAAGATGGAATTGATCTGGATTTTCTTGCAGAATGATCCCCTGAGACGGTAGCCCGAGGGGACTGTTCACCAGGAGTCTCTGGAGAATGGTGTACTACGGCCTTCATACTCAATCCGGAATTAGTAAAAGGACGGTGTTGGTTTAAATTGTAAACCTTCTGGACAGACTGTATATCAGATGCCAAGGGGAAAAGCATACAGCAGGGTGCCACGTGGCCACTCCTGAAAAAGAACAATGATGCCCATCACTTTTGGGTCCTGCCTGCGATTGAATAAGCTCACCAACAGGCCTAGATCCAATAGGCCCCCGGCAATTCATCAGAAGCAGAAAGGCCTTGTCTGCCAGCTCCCATGTTTCTGAGTCCAATTGTCTTCTGATGAAGAAATCGGCTCTGAAGTTGTTCTTTCAGGCTATGAAAAGGCAGATATGATGAGGAGAAGTTGCTCTAGCTGCTCGGTGAGTCACTGGCATGTTAACCAAACTGCTCTTGCTTCCAATTTGTTGATGTTCCACTGCCGTTCTGCTGCATTCCAGCACCCTTGCAGCACCAACTCCTGACAGTGAGCTCTCCCAGTGCCAGAAGCATGCATCTGTTGTGAATACCAACCAATCCGGCATTGGCAGGGAAATTCCTTTCCTAAGATGACCCGCCTGTAACCACCAGTCCAACTTGGATCTCACCTCTAACAGGAGGAACAGCCTCATCACATAGTTCTTCGACTGTGGAATACAACAGGAGATCAATAGGTGCAGAAGAGGGTGCATATGTGCCCTCTCCCAGGGAACTACTTCTAATGAGGCAGCCATCAACCCCCGGACCTGTAGATAAGATCCATGGTTGGACAAACAGGGTTTTGCAGGGACTGAACTTGTAGCATCAACATGTAGAATTGAAACTGTGGCAGGAATACTTTGCTTTGCCTTGTATAGAATCAAACCTCGAGATACTCCAGGGTCTGAGATGGCTGGAAATCACTCTAGAGTCCAAAATACCACTACACGAGCTGAGGCTGCACTCAGCAATCAAATATCAAACACAACAAGTGCAAACAAATTGTCAGATGGTCCAAATTCTTGAGTAAATCAGAAATTTTAATATGGCAACTCCACTGTTAGGAATATAATTTCACAATTTGATTTAAGGATCCCCCGACACGGACCCCGTGTTTCGCCAAAGCTGGCTGCATCGGGAGGGACAACACAGTTAGAACATCTTTCTGTGAAAACAAATATGAATATCACCATTCAAAAGGACCAAAGAACATAGGGCACAACAGACAATCCATCAAAGGAAACTTACAAATTGTATAAGAACGTACCATTTTCCGAATAGAATGACAGGTTACAGGGAGTGCGTCAGTGTTACAGTACAACCAAGATTTAAATGTTCAGATGGTTTTGGTGCGAAAACACATTGACCAATCAAATAGGGGGAATGGACAGCCAATCAGAACATGGCAGACGATACTCAAGTGAAAAAATTCCATTCGAGTTCACACGAGTCCAGCAAATAAATCCATTTTTGTTCCCTTTTAATTAAAACTTTTGGATAATTACCGCCGCCCCCCCCCCCCTGTGATGGCGGGTGAACTACCTCAAGAACAAAAAACTTCAAGTCAAGTAACATGTGTGAGTGCTGTGACCAGTGCTCCACCAGAGGGGCATTTTAACGCTGATTATTAATATTAGATCTGTGTTCAATGAATTGGGTTTTAATCATACAGGACGTTTTTCCTATGTATAATTTCATACAGGGACAATTAATGACGTAAACTACCCCAGTAGATGTATAGTCAGAGGAACCATACAGAGCAAAAGTTCCTTTGTGGTCAGGTTTGTGAAAACTGATGTAGTTATTATTAAAGGGCATACGGAACAATGGCAGCAGGAACTGTGACCACTTCCAATATGGGGCTGTGTGTCAATAGATTGATATCCAGTATGAACTAACATGTCTCTGAGATTTTTGCCTCTACGGTATGTAAAGCGAAGGGGGGTGTTAAGTACAGAATTAAGTGACAAAGCTGACCAATGTTTCCGTATGATATTGGAGATAATGTTACTTTTAGTGGAGAAAGGAAGTATACAATTCACAGAGTCCTCTTCAGAGTGATTTTTGGGTAAAAAATGGAGGTCTCAGTTAACATACAACACTTATTTAGTCAAAGAAATTATAATATCAAGGAAGGGGACCTGAGTCGTATGAATGTTATAATTAAATTTAAATTTGTATTGCAGTTGTTCAGCCAATCAAGAAATATATAAAATTGGATGTCAGGACCCAGCCAGATAAGAAATACATCGTTGATGTATCTGAGCCACAAATGTAGAAAGTTGGACCAATCTGATGAATATATGTATTTCTCTTCAAATGTCACTACGTAAAGGCAAGCCAAGCTAGGGGCCATTGTGGCACCCATAGCTGTGCCTTTCACCTGCTGATAAAATTTGGAGTCAAAAGCGAAATAATTTTTTGTTAAGGCTAAACAGGCCAAGGGGCATATTTTCCAAGGGTTACGTGCGTAACATATGCGCGTAACCCCCAAAAAGCTGCCCCAGGCTGCCCCTGTGCGCGCCGAGCCCTGGGATGTGCATATGTCCTGGGGTGCTCCGGGGGCGGGGCATGGATGGGGGCATGACGGAGGTCCGGGGGCGTTCCGGGGGCAGGGCCGAGTGCTCCAACACAGCGGCCTGTGCCGGGGCATGGCGCACCGGCAGCCTGCCTGCTCGCGCAAGTTACGCCTGCCTCAGGCAGGTGTAACTTTTGGAACAAAGGTAATGGGGTTTAGGTAGGGCTGGGGGGCGCGTTAGGTAGGGGAAGGGAGGGGAAGGTGGGGGGAGGCGGAAAGAAAGTTCCCTCTGAGTCCGCTCCGATTTCGGAGCGGCCTCGTAGGGAATAGAGGAAGGCTGCGCGGCTCGACGCGTGCAAGTTGCACAATTGTGTACCCCCTTGTGTGCACCGACCCTGGATTTTATAGCATGCACGTGGCTGCGTGCGCATGTTATAAAATCAGGCGTAGATTTGTATGCGCGAACAAATCTACGCTCGCGCGAGGTTTTAAGATCTGCCCCAAGTCTAATAAAAAAGTGGTAGGAACTCTTATATGACCAGATCGAAAGTTCAAAGTGTATTCAATAACTTCTAAAGCTTCTTCCTGAAGAATATTCGAGTACAATGAATCTATATCCAGTGTAACTAGATAACATGGCCCAGATGGTACCATCAGTTCATTGATAATTGAAATGAGGTGTGTAGTGTCTCACATACGATTTAATCTGTGGAACATAAGGTCTTAAAAAAAAGTCTATAAACTTAGATACTGGTCCAGTAAGGATCCTATTCCTGATATGATGGGACGACCAGGGGGGTTTTCCAGAGATTTATGGACTTTGGGTAAAACATAGAATGCAGGGGTAATAAGAAACTCACGGGCCGATACAGTAAAATCTGCGGGAGAGCGGACGAACGCCCGCTCTCCCGGCGCGCGCACAGGCCACTCTCCTGTGCGTGCGATTCAGTATTCAAATTAGGGTCGGCGGTAAAAAGAGGTGCCTCTTTTCAGACAGGAGCGGCGGCTGTCAGCGGGTTTGACAGCCGATGTTCAATTTTGCCGGCGTCGGTTCTCAAACCCGCTGACAGCCACGGGTTCGGAAACCAGACGCCGGCAAAATTGAGCATCCGGTTTTCAGTTTTTACTGCTTTTCTGTGCACTTTCCTGGTGCCCGGAGAAATTAGCGCCTACCTTTAGGTAGGCGCTAATTTCTGAAAGTAAAATGTGCGGCTTGGCTGCACATTTTCTTTTCTGAATTGCGTGGGAATACCTAATAGGGCCATCAACATGCATTTGCATGTTGCGGGCGCTATTAGGTTGGGGGGGGGGGGGTTAGACGCGCATTTTCGACCTCTTACTGAATAAGGGGTAACGCTAGCATGTCGAAAATGCACGTTCAATCGTGGGTTAACAGTGCGCTCCACCAGAGCGCACTGTACTGTATCGGCCTGTCAGTGATCAAAAAATGAGCTTTGCGAGTCGTGATGAACTTCCGGTCTGTTGCTTCCTGTATGAGACATTTTATCATACTTTTCAGATGACTTGTTGGATCCTGGGGTAACCGGCAGTAAAAATTAGTATCATTTAATTGACGGGTGATTTCAGTCTCATAGTGTATTCTGTTTAATATTACAATGCCCCCACCCTTATCCGCAGGTTTTATTACTACATCAGATCACAGGTCATCTGCCAATGATCTGATGGAATGCCATTCTTCCTTAGCTAGATTATAAAAAACATAATCCGGTGTGGATCTTAAATTCTTTATGTCTGAGCGAACCAACCTTTCAAAAACTACTAAAGATGGGTCTGTGGGACCCGGCGGGACCCATTTTGATTTAGTGTATACCAATGAACCACCTTGCGACAAAGCGTTTCAGAAAAGAAAGATCTAATTTTCAACATTCTAAAGAAACGGTATAGATGTATCTGAACATCAAAGTCATTATATTTCATAATAGGTACGAAGGAAAGTCCTTTTTCCAATATTCTTACTTCTATAGCTGACAATGAACGTGAAGATAAATTAAATATAGCATCACATTTACCATTCTCTACTGCCACGGGTCTTACTGTTGGCGGGTTGCTCGTGTTGTACATTGTTGTTGTTGTTGTCGAGGGGAGGCCCGACCTCGGGACCGTGGATTTCGAAAGTTCCGATGTGGTTGGACCGACTCAAAAAAAGGAGGTACAGATGAGAAGCCCGACAAAGTAGCTGATAGAGCGAGTTTCCAGGTTGAGGTAATGGTGCTGTTCGTGTTTCTTGATTCATGAACTGTCCACCCTCCTCCCCTGATGAATCGTCGGAGGACGACTGAGCAAAAGTAACCGATTTCTTGGGGGTTCGATTTGTGGCCATCCATGAGTAGATGAAGCCTTTTTTATAGTCGTATTTGCCGCATTCAAATTTCTTAAATTTAGACACTTTGAAGTCAGATTTGAATTTTTCTAAGTTAGCTTGAAACTCCGTCAATTGATGGTCAAATTGTTCCACCGGTGAGCAGATTTTGATAGATTCAATATGTGTCTGTAATTTGTCTTGGAGAGAAAGAGTCACATTTTTGGTTGTTTCTATAATTAATATCATTAAGTCAAACGAACACTTATTAAGTATCTGATTCCATCGGGTCAGGAACTCCTTATTCTCAAAATGTAAATTGGGTTCTTTTTGTATCCTCAGACCCCTAGGAATGCATCTCTTCCTAGTCCCTCCACGAGGCTTTCCCCGTTCTCTCTCTGCGCCAGTGGCCTCCTTAACTCGGGACTCAGCGATACCTCCTCTGCCGGGTCAAGTGGTTCTCCCAGTCCAGTTGCCACATCAGAATCCTTGGATGCCGGATTTTTCCCAGGTAGGGACATAAATTTCATGATTTCTAATTGCGTCGAAAAGGGCAGAGTCTCAGAGGGGTATACCCTCTGAGGCTTAAAGATATTTCAGGAAATTTTCACGATGGTCTTACAGCGTCCGGCTTATGCCACCATCTTGGTCACGCCTCTATCTTTTCTTTTTTTCAAAAGAAAAATGTTCACCTGAACCCAGCCCTCCATGGCAGAGAGCAGGAACGGGTCCCAGATACGGGGGGAGAGATCTAAACTCTCATCACTGATCCTCTCTCAGCTTGCAACCGCTAATTGCACTTTAGGTCCAGGCCTCTCAAGTTTACCAGACTAAAGCACTCTACTGAGGGAGGGACTGCACGGTATCCCTCAGGAGGCAAGCCATTTCATTCCAAAAAAGTCGTCAAATTTGGGTGCAAGTGGGTGTGCAGAAGTGTGCCAATGCTTGCAGAAAAAAAGGTGAAAAATCACCTCAGAGCCTATCGCCCACCATAGAAAAAAACCTGGATGCAGGGCCTAGCTCAACCCGCCATGCCTGCACTACCTACTCACCTCACCGAATTCCCCAGAGTTGTGAGCGAGACAGGCAAATGCAGAGGTAACAGAACCTTTATCCTGCTTTCCTCTTACTGCTGCATTATTATATTTTTTTTTATAAAGCAAAAAAAAACCATTTACCTGAGCTCAGCTTTTCTTTGTTGAGAGAAGAAAGTGATCCTGGCTATGGGGGGGGGAGGGCTAACACTTTCACCACCGTGCCTGTCACGGAAATGGGTCCCGGCTATGGGGGTAGAGGGCTAAAGCCTTTGCCGCTGGACCTCTCTCAACTTGCAACTACTATTGGAATTTCTGGTCCACAACATTCAAGGTTGTCGGACTGAGAGTATCATCTCAGGAGGCAAGCGGTGCTATATAGCTGTCTCATCTTTCTATTATCTCCTTTTGATTCCTTTTTCTTTTCTTCTATTCTTTTTTTTTCTTTACTCACAGGCAATCACCCAAAGGGAAATGCATGTCCACCATCTGCTGATGGCAGGCTGATGTCAGGGTGGGATTATATGGCCGTGATGTCAGTTTTTGCTCCATCTCCATCTGCTGGCAAAGGTGCATAACACACTCATTGGGAATGACCTATCTGATTGCTAAGGAACTATATATTTTCCTTCATTAAAAATTTCTGCATGTACTGAAACAGATGTGTGTACTTTTAGGGCAGAAATACACAGTATTTTATAAACTGTGTGGCCCTGATTAATAAGCATTTTTTTCCACAGACACAAAATGAGAGAATACCTTCATTAGATTTCTAAATGAGGTTTAGTTTATGTAATTTAGTTTATTTAGTATTTGATTGATCACCTTTCTTTATATTATAATCAAAGTGATTTACAAAGGTCAAGAAGCGACTGAAGATTGGACTCATGCTTTTGCCTCTTGCCCGTAGATTCCAATGGTGTTGCACTGTGTCCAATTTCTGTGCATGCCTTTTGCCCTGTTCCAGATGTTGATGCCATAGAGGGATTGTACATGTTTAAAAAGAGATAATGAGCATAAGGCATGCCATAATGGAGTTAATAACATATTAAATACTATAGAACTAATGTAGACCTAAAATCCCATTTTCAAACGGGTTTATTTGAAGTTGACATGAGGGGTTGCTCAACAGCTTTTTTCAAATATAGGGTACAATTAAACCTGTACATTAAAGAAAGAAGCAAATGCAAATTTATTCACAAAGGGTAGATTTTAAAAAGGTGCGTGTGGGCGTACATATGCATGCAGGTGCGTGCAAGTTATAATATCAGGGGTCGGCGTGCACAATTGTGCACCTTGCGTGCGCCAAGCCACGCTGCCTTCCCCCGTTCCCTTCCCTCTAACCTTCCCACCCCTTCCCCTAACCTTTCCTCCCCCTAGCCCTACTCTAACCCCCCAAAAATTTTTATTTTACCTTTTGCACCTGCCTCCGGGCAGGGGCAAGTTGCACGTGCCAGCAGGCAGATGGCACGCGATCCTTCGACACAGTCGCAATGGCCGCTGTGTTGCAGGCCTCTGGCCCCACCCAGCCCCCATCCCCAGACCGCCCCATTAGTAAAGCCCCGGGACTTACACGCGTCCCGGGGCTTTATGCGCGTCGCTGGGCCTTTTTAAAATAGGCCTGGCACGCATAACCCTTTTAAAATCCAGCCCTAAGATCTGAGTAGGGTTTAATTCTATCCCCTACCTCTCCTGTCATAAAAAATTGTCACATTTCAACATCTTTTCAAATATATAAAAATAAGTGCAATTGCAAAGTTACATTGTTTTTTACAGAACGATTAGATATATTTTACATGTTTACATACCAGTTAATACAAATCCTTAAAATTAAAATGCATTTGAAATTTTCATAAACTCTCTCTCTCTATATTTATATATATATTTTTTTAATGTACACCTATTTGTGTATACAATGTTTAAATGATATACTGTTTTACCCAGAAAGAATTTCACTAAAATTTATATAATAAAAATTCTCAATGCCATCAACATAGCATTTATCTAAGTAAACGTTGCATGAATAATATGAAAATAAAGGACCATAATGAACATGAACCAAATCATCAATTCATAATGGAGGTTCCAATGTATAATTGGATCTTTTTCACATACCAACCATCAAATAGTAATAAAAATTTACATACCCCCCTTTCAAGAAGCATTTCTCTAAAATGTGTAATACGTTCTTCCAAAGGATGTATGACTTGGTGCATGGATTTTGTTACATTTTTATCTTCCATTTCTATCTTCTCATCTCCTGTACCCGGGGTATCTTCAGTTCTTAAAATACATATGAAAAGAACAGTGAACAAAATATCTTTCAGACAGTGGAGTTACTAAAGCGGTTAGATTTATTTCAAAAGCTTACCATATTTACTTCTAATTAACTTAAAAAACCTGCTTGACGAAATAAACTGTGCACAAAAGTAGAAGAATTGTTTAAGGCTTCTCTAAATAATAACCTGGGTAGATTTAAGAAAAATAACATTTGGAAGCATATATTTAAGATGAGTATATGCTAGAGGGTAAAGATAGAATAATATTAATTCAGAAATTCAAATTTGAATATCAGGAAGTTCAGTCATAAATGTTCCAATTAATGCAAATGAACCGACAGACATGCATTATTTAAAAAATTGCCATAAAGGGCCTGAATTACTAAGTTTTTATTTTTTAAATCATAGAACAGAATAGAAAAAAAGTATTTGTAAATCAGGCTTTAAGTTCATTTATAAAAAAAAAAGAATGTGGGTGATAAGAGAAAGTATGAAATGTGAGCATATCCATAAATCTACAAACAAACAAGACTGGAGTGGATAAACACTTTTAAGCCTGTATTCTAGGCCATGGTAAATGAATGTCCACTCTAATTTTTGTGCAACATATTTGCCAAAATGTCTATTGTCTTTACTTTGAATAATGAAATTGTCTCCCAGTTTGACTGCACTGTGCTGAAAGTTATCAAGAGAACTGTCCAAGAGTCCTTCCTTTGTAAATTAGAAGGAAAACATTTTGAAAGTTAAAATATTGTTGTTCTTTAGTTCAGAAACCACAAGATCTCAAAAGTCACCAGGCATGGAACTTTAAAGTGCTGTAATATGGACATGCTCTATCAGTTGAAATACACAAATAAAAAGAAATCACCAGACAAATGATTATTATTACGTAATTATTATACAATTTCAAATTCAGAGAATTTCGGCCAATTAATATATGATTTGTAGTAATATGCTACCACAGGTGAAATGTTTTACCCCTGCCCCCCATAGTTCAGTAAGTAATGTACTGTAATACAGATATGCTTATGCCAGTGTATGCATAGCATAGTATTTTTAACTACAGAAGGGTCAATTTTCTAAAGGTTTAACTGGCTAACTTTGGGAGATAGCCAGTTATATGTCTGCTTTGAAAAATTCCCCCAATTGATCAGTTAAACTAAATCTCCTAAATTCACAAAGCAGCTGAGCAAAAAAAAAAAGACATTCTCAGGGCTTGCTTAATTTAGCTGAGCAACTTCAGTTGCACAAATAGATGCCTTAAATCATTCAGTTCTATACCACTAAATGTCATCTATTTGCTTACAATTTCTAACTATGGATTAAAATAAAAGATGACCAACATTCTGCAATTTCTAATTTTAATGACTGTTTCTCAGCAGTTGCTGAATGGATTAGCGATCACAAATGTAAAGCCAGATTTTAAAAGGCCCGTGCGTGCGTCCATGTGCACACAATTCCCGGCACACGCGTATGGACATGGCTATTTTATAACATGTGAGGGCTGATGCGTGCATGTTATAAAATGCAATTCCCACATGCACGTGCGCGCTGGATTTTAATGTCCACGGGTGCATGTGCGGGCGGGTGGCCTCCGTACGTGGGGAGGGGGATTTTAAAAGAATCACGTGGTGACGCAAACGGGCCTTTGCCCAATTCCCTCCCAGTCTGCTCCAATAACCCTAACCCTATCCTTCCTCCCTCTTCCCCTATCCTCCCCAACTCCTAAACCTACCCTAACTAGCTTTTGGGTTTTTTTTTTTTGTTGAAGAACTTACACCAGGGCTTCCCAAACCTGTCCTGGGGACTCCACCCTGACTTACAGGATCCTCCGAGCAGGAGTAAGTTCCGTGCACTGGCTGGCTGCCGGCGCGTGCTTCCCCAGGACAGGGCCTAATGGCTGCTGTCCCAAAAGGCCCTTTTATCTGCCCCTTGATTAACTACAGCAAGGCTAGCCTGCACAAAACATTGTGCATTCAATTGCTTCATATGCAACTTATAAAACAGAATCCCACAGGACTTATGCAAGGAAACCTGTTACTTTTCCATTTGAAAAAGAATCAAAACCTGGCTATTCAAGCCAAGCCAAGCCATCTCCTGAAAGCTGCATTTCCACCCATTTTACTGCTATGTATCCTTCCTTAGCTATGAAAATAGTATTCCACTTTTATGTAACCACGTTTATATATCCTATTGCTAGATATCTTCCGATTACTATGAAATCATTTGACACCGGGGTAGATTTTCAAAGGGTTACGCACATAACCCCCGAAAACCTACCCCTGCCTCCCCCTGCGCGCGCCAAGCCCCGGGGCTTGAAAAAATGGACGTTCTGGGGGCGGGGCCATGGGCGGGACGCCAGCCCGGGGGGGGGTTCCGGGGGGCGGGACCAAGGCCTCCGGAACAGCCACCGGGCCGGGGGATGGAGAGCTGGCAGGCGTAACTTCTTTGACTAAGGTCAGGGGAGGGTTTAGTTAGGGCTGGGGGGCAGGTTAGAAAGGGGAAGAGGGGGGCAGAAGGAAATTTCCTTCCGATGCCGCTCTGATTTTGGAGCGGCCTCGGAGGGAATGGAGGAAGGCTGCTCGGCTTGGCGCGCACAAGTTGCACAATTGTGCACCCCCTTGCGCGCGCCGACCCTGGATTTTATAACATGCTTATGACTGCGCGCATGTTATAAAATCTACGCCTGAGCGCATGTTATAAAATCTTGCCCACCATGTATTACTATATCAATACATTTTTGCATTGTTCAATTCCAAGTTTTATATTTTTTATTTTTGCTCTAACCCCCGCCCCCCCCCCCCCCACTGTACCAACATATGTATAGCAATTCACATCTTTTCTTTTTTTAATAATCTACCTTTTGCCTTTCCTAGGAAAAGTTGGAATATCAAATAGAAATAAATTCATAAATAATCTAACTGGTATGATTTTGACTGGCTAAATTTAGAGATTTTTAGCTCAAAATTTAGACAGGATAATTTTCCTAAAGATAACCAACCACAATTAACTGAATTAACTAAAATTAGCTCAGCATATCTTTGAAGACTGAGCACCATAGCCACAACAATTGTCCAAGGAATTGAAAATGGTTTGCTGGTCAGAAGAAATGATGTTAGACAGAACTTGTGTTTTCTCTCTGTTGTAAAAGATATGTTATAAATAACCAATCACATTTACAGTAAACCTGAGAAATGAAGAAAAAAACATGTTTTCTGCTAATAAAATCTAAAAGTCAATAATACACTATTAACTATGTCATGTGAGCAACCTTTTATCAATACTTATGCTTCAGAATGTCTTTTTGTACAATTGGATACTAAAATATTATTGCATTAGTGGTTTTCTAAAGCATTATTTTGTCAATTTTCCTGTTATATGGGTGACTTTTTTATTATGTTAAAAATTTCATTTCCTGCAAGAGCTTGCAAAATTCTACAATCTGAAACACGAAACCTCTGTAGTTTTATGATAAATATGTAGAAAGAACTCAGCCAAGAGCTCTGTGGTTGCCAGAAACATGCTTTTCTTCTGCTGTATCACAGGGAATTGCTGCCTCTCCCTTTAATCAGTTTTGCTGTTTGAAAAAGACTTTAGGAACAGATAATAAGGCAGACTTAGTGAGGTCAATATTCAAAGGCACTTAGCTGGAAAACGTATGAGTTAGGTGGCTAAATGCCAACTTCAGAATATCTCTGTGAGGCGTTGCGGGGGAGTTCCAAGATGGAATTGAGATAGGCCAATAATTTATTCCGCTAACTCCAATATTTGCAGTTAGCTGAATAAGTTAATTGGATATCTCTAGACATATTCAGGATCAAAGGAAACGTTTTATGGGAATGTGTACTCAGATACCATTAACTTGATCGGCAATATTCTACAAAAAATACAGTGCCTCGTAGGCCTATTAGCCTGAACCCCCCCCCACCACCACCACCACCACAACAATGAAAATAATGCTAGCTTTGCCAGCTGAACTTCCCCCACTACAGCCCTCAAAAATTTAAGTTAATGAACTGGGTCTATAGTACCGAAAAGCTTCCCTCCCCTCTTCCCTCCCATAATCGCTCCCCCTCCCCCTTGTCCCCACTCTAATCCTCCATCTCACGCTGACACCCCAATCCTCTTACCACGACTAGGAGCTCAGAACTAGCATTCTTCCCTCTGCTGCTGAAATCTACTTACATGTTTCATTAAATTTGGTTAGATAAATCCAAAATATGATGAATTAATTTTCCTATTGATTTTAATGGAAACAAATTAAATGACAATGAAATTAACAAATTAACCTGGTAACCAACTTGTATAAAACAAATTAAAAATGGCAAACGAATAAAAAATAAATATTGTGCACGTTCCTAGTGCTATTGCATATTAAATTGTGTTTTAATGTGCATTAATGCTGGGTTGGCCTTAACATAATCTTGCATTAGTCACTGAGGGGGACCATTTTCCAAGCGGATCGCACGCGATACCAAGTCGGGCGGCGACAGCCTCGGAAGAGGAGGAGTCAGGGTGGCACCGGGGCTGACGCCGCGAAGACTTCGCCGACAGCGAAAGGTACGCGCTGCCAGTTTCGCACTGAATAACTTCACCTTTTATGGTGTAGTTATTTGGCGCGACACCGGCAGCGATCACTGCTGGCTATCTCTGGACCGCCCCCCGTTACCGCGGGATTCAAAGAGCCCGGCGGTATTAGTAAATGCAGCCCTAAGTTAGTGTTAATGTAAAATTTTGTCATAAATACATGACATGCAGCTCATTAATATTCAATGGGTCTAACACAAATCACATTAACTAATATGATTTGCATTAACCCTGGCTAATGCTAAAAATTAACTATAACTCCTGAGGGGCAATAATAGGGGCAGGAAGAGGAAAAATTTAGCTTTGTTTTTTGTAACTTTTATGGGGGGGGGGGGGAATTTGTTTCCTGTAATGTTTATTTCATTTGTTTAGTTTAAACAAAAATGAAATAAACATTATGGGCAGGATTTTAAAAAGGTTACGCGCACCGGGCCTGTTTTAAAAAGGCCCGGCGATGCGCGTGTAAGTCCCGGGGCTTTACAAAAGGGGCGGTCCGGGGGCGGGGCCAGAGGCCTCCGACAAAGCGGCCATTGCCGCTGTGTCGGAGGATTGTGTGCTGGTGTGTTCAACTTGCGCCTGTCCGGAGACAGGTGCAAAAGGTAAAACAAAGGACGGGGGGGGGGGGGGGGTTAGAGTAGGGCTAGGGGGGAAAGGTTAGGGAAGGTCAGGTTAGGTTAGGGGGAAGGGATCGGGGAAAGGCAGCGCGCAAGGTGCACATTTGTGCACCCCTTTGTGTGCGCCGACCCCGGATTTTATAACATGCGCGCGCCTGCGCGTGCATGTTATAAGATCGGGCATACATGTGCGTGCGCGCCAGGTAGCGCACGCACATGTAGGCCGCGCACACTTCTTTTAAAATGTATCCCTATATATAAAACTTCAAAAACAAAAAAAAAAAAAAGAAGAAATGGGGCCTTGCATCCCCCCCCACCCATCCCTCCCAATGGAAAAAATGCCGGGCCAGGATCCTCCCTGGCCCCCACATACTCGGTCCCTGGGGGAGGGGGGGGGAGGTTTGCAGATAAGGCCTTGGTGCCTTGCATGGGGCCTAAGCCGAGGTTGTGGCAACCTACCAAGGCCCCAAGGCTTCTGCTGGGGCCTAGGTGTTGGGACCAGCCTCGGCCTTGTGTAAGTCTAGTCTGTGGTAGTTTGACGCAACCTACCAGCCCAGAACACGCCCACGCCCACACCCAGACCATGCCCACTCCCGTTTTTGCAACTTCTTTGAGTGTGCACCGAGAGATATGTGCGTACTTGGGCACCTTTTAAAATCTGTGCGGTGTGCGGCGGCCGAGCACACTCTTTTCTCCTGGTTTTGGTATGCGCCGGGCTTTATAATTTACACAATGGTGTTTTGTAGGCGTTAACACCCATGTTAAAAGTATCTGTTAATATGTGTTAATGGTAACTAAGTGCAATTTTGCACATTTACTGTGAAAAATATGGAGCCAATGGGGCAGGGGGAAAGCATGCTCTTCTGTCCCCTTCTACTCAGCTACCAAAGGGATAGATGAGGACCCCGGTGTCGGGGGAAGGCAGAGAGTAGAATAGAGGGTTTTGGACAGTGCAGGAACCTTCCTTGAATATTGGCGGTGAGGGTGGGGAATCCACTCTTAGGGATCTTGCTTGAAGTGGGGATTAGCTTCTGGGAGCCTTGCTTGATTCTCAGTGAGGGAAAGGGGAGCCTTACTGACAGGTCGATACTGTAACGTGCGGTTGAAGATTTCCCGTCTGTAACGTGCTGGGAGCGCACAATTCGGACGCGTAAGGCGATTCAGCGATACAGTCTCCAGTTTCACGCGTCCTTAGCGCTTCTTAAAACAGACGCATAACCCTTACCGCACGCAGCATGTATATGATATGTAAATGAACGAATTAGCTGTATAATGAAGGAATTAGCTATTCCCCTCCGATAATGTGACGCGCGCTCAGATTATCTCCTTTGTAACCCGCTATTTTGCCGCGTCCTTAACCTGTTAGTTTACCGTTACCCTCTACTTGGTGTTAGTGTGGTGTTCGAAAATTAAAACGGGAATAAAGAGTAAAAAATGGTGTAAAAAAAGTGTAAAAACATTGCTTACCTGCCCTGGCCCCGTCCGGTCTCCGGTGCAGCCCCAGTCCTGTCCCCTCCTCCCGAAGCAAAAAAAAAAACAAACCGAAAAAGTAGCAAGGCTCGGGCCTGCTACGGTAGTCCCTTCTCCCTTCTCCTCTCCTCCCGATTTCGGCGCTCAAGGCGGCCGGGTGGGCGTGCATTCATCCAGGCAGAGGGAGCCGGCGGCGAAAGCGGCCTCCGGCTCCCTCTGCCTGGATGAATGCACGGCCCCCGCCGGCAGTGAATGAATGCCCGTGCGATTTCGGCGCTTAAGGCAGTCACATGACGTGACGTCACGCCTTGAGCGCCGAAATCGCACGGGCATTCATTCACTGCCGGCGGGGGCCGTGCATTCATCCAGCGGCCCCCGCCGGCAGCGAATGAATGCCCGTGCGATTTCGGCGCTTAAGGCAGTCACATGACGTGACGTCACGCCTTGAGCGCCGAAATCGCACGGGCATTCATTCGCTGCCGGCGGGGGCGCTCAATGCATGAGCGCCGAAATCGCACGGGCATTCATTCGCTGCCGGCGGGGACCGTGCATTCATCCAGGCAGAGGGAGCCGGAGGCCGCTTTCGCCGCTGGCTCCCTCTGCCTGGATGAATGCACGCCCACCCGGCCGCCTTGAGCGCCGAAATCGGGAGGAGAGGAGAAGGGAGAAGGGACTATCGTAGCAGGCCCGAGCCTTGCTACTTTTTCAGTTTTTTTTTTTTTGCTTCGGGAGGAGGAGACAGGACTGGGGCTGCACCGGAGACCGGACGGGGCCAGGGCAGGTGAGCGGGGGCTGGGGGATAGTTTGCCGAGCATCGGGGAACATAACTGTCCACTTCCTGGTACCTGTCATTTCAAATGTCATTTGAAATGACATTTGAAATGACAGATACCAGCGCGGCCGTGAAGCGTTAGGCCCGCGAACCCAGGATACTGAATAGGCGCTCTATACAGTAAAATGGGTTGCGCGGGCCTAACGCTTGCCTAAGGCTTCGCAGCCGCGGCATGCATTTGCATGCAATTAGAAGAGAGTATAGAGCGGTAGGTGAAGAGAACTGTGCTTGCAGGGAACGAGGGTGCGCCTGACACTGCCGCACTGTTTCTACCGCGGCCTTAGAGTATCGACCCGTGAGTGGGGAAAATGGACATTGTGGGCCACAGTAAGTCTTGCAATAGACAACACTGCTAAAGTATCGCTGTTATCTCCTACAAAACACTGAATTTAAAATCCCAATATGTTAACTTTCATTAATGTGGTATTTTGCAAAGGAAAACACCTGCTTTAAGACAATCTGTTAATGTGTGTTAGCAGCCAGTTTTAACATAACTGAGTACACTGGCACTTATCTTAGAATTTGAAATTGTATTCATTTCTAATAAGTATCATGTTGCTAAGATATACAAATAAAATTGTAAGGGAACAAACCAATAAGTAAAGTAAATTTACATAAAAGAATAAAATCCAGCTACCTACAAGTCAGTAAATAATGAAAAAAAAAAAGCTTGTCTTTTATTACTTTCAGCCTCAGGTCTGCAGACTAAAGATTTTCTAAAGGTTTTATGATAGGGCTGCTGCACCCCATAGAGTAGTAATCAGATTGAGAAATGCTTTATGAGCAAGCATTTGCCCAAGGATAGCAAGGACAGTAAGAGTCATTCGCTATAGGAAGCTTGATTTTAGGTCTTTTTCTTTTGCATAATAGTGTATTGAGCAATATGCAGTATTAAATTTGTAAACTGGTTGCTTTTTTTTTTTTTCATTTTTTGTAAAACAGAAGCTAAAAGGTATGTGTTTGTGTGTGCATACGTGTTTCCGTAAAAATGGGTAGGACATAATAAAGCAAAAATGTTGGGAATCCCTGTTACCCATTGTATGTTAAAATTACCCTTTCATGGAAAAGCACTTTATATACATACATAGGTCAAAAATCTCCATTCATAATTCTAACATCTTCATGGCCTGAAGATACGTGACATAATTTTTATTGCAGTGGTTCTCAACCTCTCCTTGGTGCCTCCCCTTTAGCCACTCATGTTTTTAAGAATTTCCCCAATATATTTGCATACAGCTGTATGGACATATGCAAATATATTTCATACATATTCATTATTATTACCCTGAAAACCAGAGCAGCCGGGGGGAGGGTGGAAAGGGCATGGTTCAGAAGTATTGATTTATCATATTAACTAATAAACATACTTACATTCACCTTTTCTAATTTAAAAATTATTTGCACTTTATGTCCCATACAGCTCATGCAGGGCTTAAATGGCAACACACGCCTTGGCGCAGTAAATACATTGTGTATTAAGTAACTTACTTATTTCTTTTTGTTTTTGTGCTAAGATCTTCATTTACTTCTTCTGGAGAAGCACCATCACTTCTGTCTGCTGGTAAAGATACATAGAATTAGTATTTTATAGATAGTGAACTGAAAGGGCATCTTATTCTATGTTTCCTTTTCAGGAACAGTTTTATATGGGTGGGTTTCTTTGTTTTAAATCTCCTAGACATACTGTATAAGGATGTGCAGCCCCAAAATTTTTGGTTTACTTTGTTTTGGGGATTTTTTTGTTTTTGTTATTAGGTTTAATGTTTTTCTTTTCAGTTCAGTTCATTTACTAAACCAAAAACAATAACCGTTAAGGAAATCAACCCCTCCCCCCAAACAAAACAAAAAAACCCAAACTGATTAAATAAAAAAATAAACCAGGCATCCCGCGCCCCCAACCCTCACTCCTGGCTCAAAAGAGTAATTGGGCCTCGGGTCAGGTTTAGCAATGGCCAGTCCAGGCCTGTCCTGCCCCCATTCACATTTGTCGAATTCAGGGATCTCATACCTCAGCCCTCACTTCCTTCCTTCATGGGTCCTTCTCAAACCCTAAAGGGTAGGAACAAAGCTCACTTGATCCCACCCTGGGTATGGAACTTTAAATATGGCTCCATCTTGCTGGAGCACAGCACTGAAGTGGCCTAACTTCAGTGCCTTTCTCTGGTATAGCCAGTGCCATTTTGTTGTACACCTGTACAAGAAAAAGTCACAAATACAAAAATACCCTAAAATCTGGGGGCATTTTCGTAGGAGACCATTTTCAGTTCATTCCAAAAATGGCCTCATTTGATGCATTTTTTGTATTCCTTTAAAATTAATGCACATACCTAACACTGGGGCCGATGCAATAAAGGCGCGTAGAAAGCGGGCGCTGAACAGTCAGCGCCAACTGTCTTAATGCGCGCATGGTGCCCCATTGGGGGGGGGCACCATGCAATATTTAAATTAGGGGGCCATGCTAGGAAGGAGGCGCTAGGGTTGTTTACGCGACCTTAGCGCCTCATTCCTAGCACGACCCACCGCGGCTGCCTGTCTGCTAGTAATGAAAACGGCCCCCCGAGTTTCTTGGCGGCCATTTTCATTACTGGCAGACCGCCGAGTTATGAAGACCGACGCCGGTAAAATCGGCAGCGGTTTTCATAACCAGCCATCTGCCAGTAATGAAAATGGCCGCCGAGAAACTCGGGGGGCTGTTTTCATTACTGGCAGACAGGCAGGTTATGAAAACTGACGCTGAGTTTACCGGCATCAGTCTTCATAACTCGGCGGTCTGCCAAGTTATTTATTTTATTTTTTTACTTTAAATAGAAAAGCATTTTTTTCTGCCTTTCTGTACTTCTTTTCAATGCGCTCAGCTATTAATGCCTGCTCCAGGCAGGCGTTAGTATCTGAGTGATAAATGTGCACCTGAGACGCATTGGGAGTGAATGAGTAATAGGCTCATTCACATGCATTTGCATGTGATGAGCGCTGTCTCATTCACTCCGCGTTAGATGCGGGTAAAATAGGCGCTAATCCCCTTATTGCATTAGGGGATTGATTAGCGCCTAATTTACCTGCGACTAACTGTTCGTTAAGGGTGCGCTCGGCATATTGCATCAGCCCTACTATACGTCAAGAGCTCAGCAAACTGATGAGTTTTTAAATTTTATTGTCTTGACTCTTTTTAATGAATTCTTAACCCAGTCTTCCTATTGTACTTATTTCTGAAAAACTATTGTTACTTTTTCATATCTGCCTAAAATGACTAATATAAAATATGACCTTCAAATACTTATTCATATCTGGGTTGATTTATTTCTGGTGATTTATGTCTCCAGAAGGCAAACAGGAGCCAAATATTGGGTTTTCCTAAGTATATACTGTCAAAATGTTGATATGCTGCTAACTGGTGTATTTTTAAAAACATAAAACAATTTATATAATGGCCTGTAAAGATATTCATGATAGTCTGCTCATACTTTTCAATGTTGGGCACCATTCTGCCTCTGCTTCCGTCCCCACAAAAGTTTATTCACCCACCTAGATGCATGACTTTTGCCTCCCTAAAGCCTCTATCAAGAAAAAGTAAAAAAAAAAAGTTCTGTTTGGAGCAGTTTCTGGTTGCTTTTAAAGAACATCAGTGTCGCAAAAGCTACAACACATTAGAACATAACATAAAAAATTGCCATACTGGGTCAGACCAAGGGTCCATCAAGCCCAACATTCTGTTTCCAACAGTGGCTAATCCAGGCTACAAGTACCTGGCAAGTACCCAAACACTAAGTAGTTCCCATGCTACTGATACCAGTAATAGCAGTTGTTATTCCCAAAGTCAACTTGATTAACAGCAGTTAATGGACTTTTCCTCTAAGAACTTATCCAAACCTTTTTTAAACCCAGCTACACAAACTGCACTAACCACATCCTCTGGCAACAAATTGTGCTTTGAGTGAAAAAGAATATTCTCCGATTAGTTTTAAATGTACTACTTGCTGACTTAATGGAGTGCCCCCTAGTGATTCTATTATCCGAGAAAGTAAAGAACATGATTTTAAAGATCTCTATCATATCTCCGCTCAGCTGTCTCTTCTCCAAGCTGAACAGCCCTAACTTCTTTAGCCTTTCCTCACAGGGGAACTGTTCCATCCCCTTTATCATTTTGGTCACCCTTTTCTGTACCTTCTCCAGTGCAACTAGATCTTTTTTGACATGCGGCGACCTGAAGTGCATACATCACTCAAAGTGCAGTCTGACTATGAAGCGATACAGAGGCATTAGGACATTTTTTGTTTTATTCACCATTTCTAGGGATGTGAATTGGGCTTCGGACGATTGAAAATATCGTCGAAATTTTCAAAATCGTCAGAAATCAGGGGCTCCCCCAAAACGATAGGAAAACCCCACGATATTGATCATGGGAGTTCCCTTATCGTTTTGGGGGAGGGCGGGAAAAACGGCACATACAAATAACCCCTAAACCCACCCTGACCCTTTAAAACTAACCCCTTAGCTTCCCCCACCCTCCCGACACCCCCAAAAACTTTTTACAGGTACCTGGTGGTCCAGTGGGGTCCCGGGAGCGATCTCCCGCTCCGGGCCATCCTCCCGCTCCCGGGCCGTCGGCTGCCACTAATCAAAATGGCACCGATGGCCCTTTGCCCTTACCATGTGACAGGGTATCCGTGCCATTGGCCGGACCCTGTCACATGGTAGGAGCACTGGATGGCCGGCGCCATCTTGTGCTCCTACCATGTGACGGGGCTGACCAATGGCACCGGTGGCCCCTTTACATAGTAAGGGCAAAGGCTATCGGCGCCATTTTGATTACTGGCAGCCGATTGCCCGAGCGCAGGAGATCGCTCCCGGGACCCCCACTGGACCACCAGGTACCTGTAAAAAGTTTTTGGGGGTGTCGGGAGGGTGGGGGAAGCTAAGGGGTTAGATTTAAAGGGTCGGGGTGGGTTTTTTGTTTATCGGCTCATGCGCAGCCGATAAACAAAACGCGATTGGGCCCGATGCAAAAAACCCCACATGTGAATCGGAACCGGAATCGGAACCGATTCCGGTTCCGATTCACATATCTAACCATTCCCTTCCTAATAATTCCTAACATTCTGAATTATCTACTATGATACCTAGAACTTTTTCCTGGGTGGTAGCTCCTAATATGGACCCTAACATTGTGTAACTACAGCATGGGTTATTTTTTTCTATATGCATCACCTTGCATTTGTTCACATTAAATTTCCTCTGCATTTTGGATGCCCAATCTTCCAGTCTTGCAAGGTCTTCCTGCAATTTATCACAGTCAACTTGTGATTTAATTACTCTGGATAATTTTGTATCATCTGCATATCTGATTACCTCACTCGTTGTATTCCTTTCCAGATCATTTATAAATATATTGAAAAGCACCAGTCCAAGTACAGATCCCTGAGTCACTTTACTGTTTACCCTTTTCCACTGAGAAAATCGACCATTTAATCCTATTCTTTGTTTCTTGTCTTTTAACCAATTTGTAATCAACGAAAGCACATCGCCTCCTATCCCATGACTTTTTAGTTTTCTTAGAAGCCTCTCATGAGGGACTTTGTAAAACACCTTCTGAAAATCCAAATACACTACATCTGCCAGTTCACCTTTATCCAGGGTTTATTAACGCCTTCAATAAAATGAAACATATTTGTGAGGCAAGACGTGCCTTGGGTAAAGCCATGCTGACTTTATTCCATTAAACAATGTCTTTCCATATGTTCTCTCTCACACTAACGCCCCATTTGGAGTCCCCCAGGGCTCTTCCTTATCGCCTACCCTATTTAATATTTACATACTCCCTCTTTGCCATCTTCTCACAAATCTAAAACTCAAGTTCTATATTTATGCCGATGACGTTCAAATTTTAATCCCAATATCCAACTCACTAGACTCAACACTCAAGCTATGGAACTCTCATCTCCAAACGATCAAGCTTCACCTCTCAAGCCTCAATCTGGTGCTCAACACTTCCAAGACTGAACTTTTGCTAATCACTCCAGAAGGTAGTCCCTTCCAACACCATCTGCAAACTAACATACAAATATCCCACGCCAGAGACCTGGGAGTCTTCATTGATAGCCACCTGAACCTAAAGCAATTTATAAAAATCACCACAAAGGAGTGCTTCTACAAGCTACAAGTACTCAAAAAACTAAAACCGCTCCTATTCCATTATGACTTCAGATCTGTCCTCCAAGCCATTCTGTTTTCCAAGATCGACTACTGCAACTCCATTTTGCATGGTCTCCCAGCGTCCACTATAAAACCCCTCCAGCTGCTCCAAAATGCAACTGCGAGAATTTTGACTAACACCAATCGGAGAGCGCATATCTCTCCTATTCTAAAAGATCTTTACTGGCTCCCAGTACACTTCAGGATTCTCCATAAATCACTCACAATTATACACAAATACATTCACCAGCAGACCCCTCTTGATCTGCTACACCCTCTCAAACTGCATTCGACGGCCAGACCTTTAAGGGATGCCTACAAAGGTTCCTTACATGTACCTTCTATCAAAGTTGTGCACCACTCAAATATCAGAGACTAGGGATGTGAATCGTTTTTTGACGATTTAAAATATCGTCCGATATATTTTAAATCGTCAAAAATCGTTAGAAGCGCGATACAATAGGAATTCCCCCGATTTATCATCAAAAATCGTAAATCGGGGGAAGGGGGAGGGCGGAAAAACCGGCACACTAAAACAACCCTAAAACCCACCCCGACCCTTTAAAATAAATCCCCCACCCTCCCGAACTCCCCCAAATGCCTTTAAATTACCTGGGGTCCAGAGCGGGGGTCCCGGTGTGATCTTTTACTCTCGGGCCTGCGGTGCGTTGTAGAAATGGCGCCGGCGCTACCTTTGCCCTGTCATATGACAGGACAAAGGTAGCGCCAGCGCCATTTTGTTTTTTGTCCCCCGACGTCAGGAGCATAGGAGATCGCTCCCGGACCCCCGCTGGACCCCCAGGGACTTTTGGCCAGCTTGGGGGGGCCCCCTGACCCCCACAAGACTTGCCAAAAGTTCAGCGGGGGTCCGGAACGACCTCCTGCAGTCGAATCGTGTTGCCGTACGGCCGGCCACTCGCCGGTGTGCGCAATTCAATATGCAAATTAGGTGGTGCGGTAGAAATGGGCAAAAGGAGGCGCTAGGGACACTAGCGCGTCCCTAGCGCCTCCTTTTAGCCCGGAGTGGTGGCTGTCAGCGGGTTCGACACTGAATTTTGCCGGCGTCGGTTCTCGAGCCCGCTGACAGCCACGGGCTCGGAAACCGGACGCCGGCAAATTGAGCGTCCGGCTTTCGGCCCAACAGCTGCCGGCCCATTTTACATTTTTTTTTCTTTTTTTAAAACTTTTTTTACACTTCGGGACCTCCGACTTAATATCGCCATGATATTAAGTCGGAGGGTGGGCAGAAGCAGTTTTTACTGCTTTTCTGTGCACTTTCCCGGTGCCGGCAGAAACTAGCACCTACCTTTGGGTAGGAGTTAATTTCTTACAGTAAAATGCGCGGCTTGGCTGCACATTTTACTTTCTGTATCCTGCGGGTATACCTAATAGGGCCATCAACATGCATTTGTATGTTGAGGGCGCTATTAGGTGCTGCGGGTTGGACGCGCGTTTTCCTCCCCTTACTGAATAAGGGGTAAGGGAAAACGTGCGTCCAAGGGCAGGTTAACAGTGCGCTCCATCGGAGTGCACTGTACTGTATCGGCCTGAAAGTTAGGTAGCTCACCACTTTGAAAATGAACTCCAAAGTACGTGAAAAAGAACCTATTTCCATTTGTTCACTGTTTATGCTTTCTAATATTCTAAATCTTTGAAAGAATCTTGTAAAAGGGATTTGTTTCTGCAGGGCCAGTTCTGGTCTTTTTTTGCTGCCCTATGTGAACAATTACTGTGCTGTTCCTTCCCCTCCCTCCCCACTCCCGTTCATTCAGTCTGTGTCCCAGACCCACCAGAATAAGGCCAGTTGCCTCCAGTGATTCAGATTTTAAATACTGACCCCTTTTGCCAGGCCTTCAACCCCCTTGACCAGAATGCAGGGCCTGTTCTAAGGGTATTAGGTGCTTTAAGTGAACCTTACAGACTTGCACCTTCCTGCTGGCCTTCACACACACACACACACACACACACACACAAAACAGATTTTACATGATAAAAGAAATGCAAAGTACTGACTTCTGAGGTAAAAATATCATTTACAACAACATGCATACTATATTTACATGCACTGCTGTGGTGCCAACCAGAAAACCCTGCAAAAAAAGGCACTTGGAAACCATTTGGTATTAGGCTTACACAAAAAAATACTCCAAATTACAGTTCATTAATTTCATCTATCATAGGTACTACCAACATATCGTCTTCATTTGCCTTCTATTTAATCATCTGGTCCAGTCCAATCATCACTTTCCATGGCTCCAGGAACTTACAGAAGGCCTTTCTGTTGTTGGGGGGGGGGGGGGTGGGGGGGGGTGCATAAACCACTTATTTATTTATTTATTTGATTTATTATCTGCTTTTCGGCAATATAGGTATCTCCCTATCCCCAGAGGGTTTACATTCTAAAGGCCAGATTTACTAAGGCTTTTATCGTTGGTGTACTGCATGGATCTGTGTTGTCCTCTGTCCTTTTCAATGTTTACTTGCAGTCTCTATGTAAACTATTGGATTCATTTAATATATATTTTTAAGGTCTTTGCTGATGACATTCAATTATATTTTGAAGTCACATCTTACTGACAAATCACATTCACTTTGATCTCTTCCTATTTAACAGCAGTTAGTTACTGGCTGCAGTTTAATGCTTTAATCCTTAATTTATTGAAAACTGAGGCTCTTTGGTTTGCGCGGAAACCCCAGCCAGAAGGATTGCCTAGAATCCTGATTGGGAGTGTTAATGTTGAGTTTTCTGATCAGGTCCGGAAATTAGGGTTCTTCTTTGACCCTCTGTTGACCTACAGAAAACAAATAAATTCAGTATTATCTTTGGGATACTTTATAATTGAAACAACTTATGAGAGGTCTAGAACGGGTAGATGTGAATCGGTTATTTACTCTTTTGGATAGTAGAAAGACTAGGGGGCACTCCATGAAGTTAGCATGGGGCACATTTAAGACTAATCAGAGAAAGTTCTTTTTTACTCAACGCACAATTAAACTCTGGAATTTGTTGCCAGAGGATGTGGTTAGTGCAGTTAGTATAGCGGTATTTAAAAAAGGATTGGATGAGTTCTTGGAGGAGAAGTCCATTACCTGCTATTAAGTTCACTTTGAGAATAGCCACTGCCATTAACAATGGTAACATGGAATAGACTTAGTTTTTGGGTACTTGCCAGGTTCTTATGGCCTGGATTGGCCACTGTTGGAAACAGGATGCTGGGCTTGATGGACCCTTGGTCTGACCCAGTATGGCATTTTCTTATGTTCTTATGTTAACTTAGACACCTTAGGCCCCTAATTGAGCAGGCTAATTTCTCCACAACCTTAGACTAGGGAAATTCTGTTTATTTTCAGAATTTAAAAAAGGATACGAGCACTACAACTTTTATATAATTCTGCAGCCATATTGGTTTTGAATGCCTCAGGGTAAGATCATGAAACTCTGTTGCTACACCAGCTCTACTGGCTGCCCGTGGAACAGAGGGTTAAATTCAAGATTTTAACCCTCATGTTTAAATCATGGTATGGCCTCAACATTCTTATCTAATCTTTTTAAAGATTATGTTCCTAACAGAACTTGCATTCAGGCAGTAAGCAATTCCTTGATATACCATCAGCAAATAATATTCATTTTCAGGACTCTAGCCAACGAGCAAAATCTATTGGGAGTTTTGCACTGTGGAATAGTTTAATTGATGAGATACGAGAAATAACAGATTTTAAATTGTTTCAACAGTGAAAGCTGCTTTATTTAAGGAAGCACTCCTGTAAATTATTTTTATCTATTTTAAATTGTCTGCTGTGATTTGTTTGTTTTTGTTTTTATTGTTTTATGTTCACTTTGTAATTTGCCTAGCATGACATAGTTATTATAGGCAGAAGTATTTTAAATAAATAAATAGTCTGCATTTGTTGTATTAAGCATATGTAGATCTTGAAACAGCCAGCTATTCCAAATGTACGTTAAACAATTTTCATATGAACACTAAGCTTTAGTTCATGCGTTTTTAAAAGTAAAATCAATGACTTCATTCACTGTTCTATTTACTAATACAGACAATTGGATACTGTGGAAATGTTGACAGACAGGGAGAGAAAAATGAAGAAGAAAGCAAGAATGAACCTTTTCAAATCAAATTTTCCCATACCTTCAAACCAACTTCCCCACACACTACCAATATCAAGCTCTTACAAACCCCCAAAAGCCCACACCTCTGAGACATACATAGTCAAACTATACCTTAAATACAACCCCTAAGCACTCTCTAAACATAAACCCACCATACACATACACACACACACAACTTATACATATGCATATCTACACATATACACACACATGCAGCATATAGCCTTCTACTGAGGAAATTGGGATACTGCTTTAGGTTTGCTCTGGATCAAGCCTGGGGAGGGGACTTTTGGAATGGAACATTTGTCAACATTTCATAGCATCTAACTGCTTTCCAGATGCACCAGAATCCTACCTAAGACCATACCCACACATATACAAACATACACACAAACATACAAAAACACACTAATACACAGAGAGGACAATATTGAAAAACTGTATAATGGATAACTTATCCAGCTAAAGATATCAGGATAAGTTATCCTGAATATTCAGTGTGATAAATGTCCCACTGAAAACACCCACATAAAATTATCTGACTAAACTTAGCCAGATAACTTTAAATCTAGCAAGGCATCTTTTGAGTATCTCCATTTAGATTTGAATATATCGGTAGTTGGTTTAGTTGAGTGAATCTTATACCCATAAAACTGCTACCAGTAAGGGAGACCAGCGTGGCATGTCCTGAGGCACAGTTCAAATCAATTTAGCAGTTTACGCCTTTTTCATTAAGGCTCAAGGTTTGTCCAACCCACTAGCGACTTTACCATCAGGCACGTCTTTGCGGGCTGGGCCAAATGCAATTTGTGAGACCCGGATGCACACCACCCTATATTCCACAATCGTTTGCTTGCTCTATGGCGTGGTTTTCCTTCAGTCATTATGGACTACTTCAAACTGGTCTTGTTCCGAGCCGCCTTTTGCATTGCATTCTTCTCCACATGTTGCGTGATTGCCGTGACCAGTTCAAACACAATCACTCCGGTCTTCAAGCCTGTGATGTTTCCATCGCAGATGGAAAGCTTAATATCAGGATACGGAGATCTAAGACGATCAGCTCGGCCAGAGGAAATCGGTCACATTAGTCCAAGTACCAGACCTGCCTACATGCCTTGTGGCCAACATTGCTGTGTTATAAGGTGGTCAGGTGCTCCAGGGGACATAATTTCTCTTGCATGCTAACTCACTTCCGCTATGCAAGAACTAGTTTAATAAACAAAACACAATGGGCCGGATTTTCTAACTTACGCGCGGGCGTAGATTTGTGCGCGCAACCCAGCGTGCACAAATCTACGTCCGATTTTATAACAAGCGCGCGCAGCCGCACGCATGATATAAAATCCAAGGTTGGCGCACACAAGGGGGTGCACACTTGTGCACCTTGCGTGCGCCGAGCACTAGGGGAGCCCCAATGGCTTTCCCCGTTCCCTCCGAGGCCGCTCCGAAATTGGAGTGGCCTCGGAGGGAACTTTCCTTTCGCCCCCCGCACCTTCTCCTCCTTTCCCCTATCTAACCTGCCCCCCAGCCCAACCTAAATCCCCCCCACCTTTATTATTTATGTTGCGCCTGCCAGCCAAGTGCTGGCGTGCAATTCCCCAACCTAACAGGCCCAAGGGACAAAGGCACGTCCCAGGGCTTGCATGTGTCACCGAGGCTATGCAAAATATGCTCGGCGCGCGCAGGAGCCTATGCAAAATAGGCTCGGCGCGCGCAGGAGCGGGTTTTTGGGGTAATGCGTGTAGCCCTTTGAAAATCCGCCCCAAGATGGCTTCAAAACCCTCATGCTTTTAAACACTCAAAAAAAAATCCCAATCATGAGGGACACTCTTCAAACATTATTTTTTTAAATTATAGAGGGAATTAGTATCAGAATTTTTTAAAAAGTGCTCTTTTCTATACAGTCTCCAGGCTCTTGCCTGCAAATGGCTTCAACCAGTATCATGTAGAAGCACTCAGATTTTATGTCATTTACTATTTCCCATATATTTTTTGTTTTTTATATAAACTTTTTTTCTTTCAAATTTATTTTTATGATTCTACTTCCCCAATAGTATTTAACTTATCTTAGTTTCACTGAATCAAATCTTGTGTCTTTAACACTGTGTCCACTTCAAACTCTCACAGCGGTGCTCCCACTGTTCTGCACCTGACATTGCCAGTGTTTCGGTGTGTTGCATGCCTTCTTCAGGGGACTCAATGATTTGCTACAAACGAAAAACACCTCAATCACCCAACATTTATTTATTAAAAAGCTTTTGTTCATATAAATTGCTCACCAGTGGAACTTACTTCTTTTTTGGCCCGAAAAGGCTCCTCTCCGCAGCTCTCAAAAAATGGCGATTACCATCTAGATGCCCAGTAACGGAAGTGCATTTTTTTTTATTGGCAGACCTATACTTCACTTTCAACCAATCCTATTTCAACCTTCACATAAAGACTGACCCATTCAACTTCTTTGTTTAGTCCTGCAGGGTGTACCGTGTTCAATTTAAAGATCCAATTCTGCTCTTTTTGCAATAACCTTTGGTTATTTCCTCCTCTTCCATCGCAACATAGTGCCTCCAGTACTGTGCTCTTTAAATCTACAAATTCATGTCCCTTACCCACACAATGTTCTACCAAAGGTGCCTCCATTTTTTTACATTTTAAGGCGCTCTTGTACTCAATCAAACAGGTCTTTAATTTTCTCATTGTATTCCCTATGTATAAGAAATCACAGGGACACCACACTGCATACACCAATTTGCTTGACTGTCATGTTGTCTTAACTGTAGGTTTATGTCTTTTTAGCTTCTCCAGAGGTAAATTACTGTTAGAGTGTGCTTGTGCACACACGGGCGGATTTTCAAAGCCCTGCTCGTGTAAATCTGCCCGGATTTACGCGAGCAGAGCCTTGTGCGCCGGCGCGCCTATTTTCCATAGGCTGCCGGCGCGCGCAGAACCCCGGGACGCGCGTAGGTCCCGGGGTTTTTGGAAGGGGGCGTATCGGGTGCGTGTCGGGGGGGCGGGACCCGATGACGCGGCATTTCGGGGGCGGGGTGCGGCGTTTTGGGGGCGGGAACGGGGGTGTGGCGCCGGCTCGTGGGCGTGGTCCAGGCCTTCGGACCAGCCCCCAGGTCGGAGCACGGCGCGCCAGCACTCCGCTGGCGCTCGTAGATTTACGTCTGCTTCTCACAGGCGTAAATCTACGGACAAAGGTAAGGGGGGTTTAGATAGGGCCGGGGGGGTGGGTTAGGTAGAGGAAGGGAAGGGAAGGTGAGGGGAGGGCGAAAGAGAGTTCCCTCCGAGGCCGCTCCGATTTCGGAGCGGCCTCGGAGGGAACAGAGACAGGCTGCGCGGCTCGGCACGTGCCGGCTGCCCAAAATCGCGAACTTTTGTTTGCGCCTGGTGCGCAAACAAAAGTATGCGAACGTGCTTTTTTAAAAAATCTACCCCACATTGAATAGGCATTACGTGGGAAATGACCCACTTGTTCGTCTACCTTTGTTCCAATTTCTTTATAAAATGACCGCACTACTTGGTCCTTTATATTACTCCCTCAGCTAAATGCTATAAGCGGTTGTTCTTTATAAACTGGATACAGTTGTAACACATGCCAGTGTCGTCTTATACTTCTCACTTCTCCCTGTATGTCTGGGGAATATGGTAAAATGCAGGTCAAACGTTTGACACTCTCTTTCTTCTTAGTATCTAATAGAAGATCTCTGTTGTTCAATTGGGCTCTCTTCATTGCTCTCCTTACTATCTTCAATGGGTAACCCCTCTGTACAAATCTTTGACTCATATCTTCTGCCCTTTCCTTATATTCTTATGTGGTTGAGCACAATCTTCTTAAACGTAAAAATTGGCCAAACAGGATACTATCTCTCAAGATAGTTTTTTGGGGTGGCAAAAAGTTAAAAATGGCTACACAGTGGGATGATACTTATAACTTCTCGCAAGCTTACTTAATGGAAGTGTTAGCAGCACCCACTGGTGTTTACTCCTGGAGTGGGGTGTCAAGAAGAAAGTTCGTACAGTTTGATATAACTTGATTGGTGAGAACAAATCTGCATTATGGGACCCTGGTAGAATATTGCCAGGTGCAACGTATTCCTCATGGGTTAAGGATGGTAAAGGAACCAAAATTATATGCAGAACATGATGTTTTTGTCCAAAAATGGAATCAAATATTAAACAAGTGTTCCCTTGACCTAATGCTACTGGTGATTGAACGAGCTATGCTAACAGCAGAAAATTTACAGCTTGAGCATAAGAACATAAGAACATAAGAACATGCCATACTGGGTCAGACCAAGGGTCCATCAAGCCCAGCATCCTGTTTCCAACAGTGGCCAATCCAGGCCATAAGAACCTGGCAAGTACCCAAAAACTAAGTCTATTCCATGTAACCATTGCTAATGGCAGTGGCTATTCTCTAAGTGAACTTAATAGCAGGTAATGGACTTCTCCTCCAAGAACTTATCCAATCCTTTTTTAAACACAGCTATACTAACTGCATGAACCACATTCTCTGGCAACAAATTCCAGAGTTTAATTGTGCGTTGAGTAAAAAGAACTTTCTCCGATTAGTTTAAATGTGCCCCATGCTAACTTCATGGAGTGTCCCCTAGTCCTTCTACTATCCGAAAGAGTAAATAACCGATTCACATCTACCCGTTCTAGACCTCTCATGATTTTAAACACCTCTATCATATCCCCCCTCAGTCGTCTCTTCTCCAAGCTGAAAAGTCCTAACCTCTTTAGTCTTTCCTCATAGGGGAGTTGTTCCATTCCCCTTATCATTTTGGTAGCCCTTCTCTGTACCTTCTCCATCGCAATTATATCTTTTTTGAGATGCGGCGACCAGAATTGTACACAGTATTCAAGGTGCGGTCTCACCATGGAGCGATACAGAGGCATTATGACATTTTCCGTTTTATTCATCATTCCTTTTCTAATAATTCCCAACATTCTGTTTGCTTTTTTGACTGCCGCAGCACACTGAACCGACGATTTCAATGTGTTATCCACTATGACACCTAGATCTCTTTCTTGGGTTGTAGCACCTAATATGGAACCCAACATCGTGTAATTATAGCATGGGTTATTTTTCCCTATATGCATCACCTTGCACTTATCCACATTAAATTTCATCTGCCATTTGGATGCCCAATTTTCCAGTCTCACAAGGTCTTCCTGCAATTTATCACAATCTGCTTGTGATTTAACTACTCTGCACAATTTTGTGTCATCTGCAAATTTGATTATCTCACTCGTCGTATTTCTTTCCAGATCATTTATAAATATATTGAACAGTAAGGGTCCCAATACAGATCCCTGAGGTACTCCACTGTCCACTCCCTTCCACTGAGAAAATTGCCCATTTAATCCTACTCTCTGTTTCCTGTCTTTTAGCCAGTTTGCAATCCACAAAAGGACATCGCCACCTATCCCATGACTTTTTACTTTTCCTAGAAGCCTCTCATGAGGAACTTTGTCAAACACCTTCTGAAAATCCAAGTATACTATATCTACCGGTTCACCTTTATCCACATGTTTATTAACTCCTTCAAAAAAGTGAAGCAGATTTGTGAGGCAAGACTTGCCCTGGGTAAAGCCATGCTGACTTTGTTCCATTAAACCATGTCTTTCTATATGTTCTGTGATTTTGATGTTTAGAACACTTTCCACTATTTTTCCTGGCACTGAAGTCAGGCTAACCGGTCTGTAGTTTCCCGGATCGCCCCTGGAGCCCTTTTTAAATATTGGGGTTACATTTGCTATCCTCCAGTCTTCAGGTACAATGGATGATTTTAATGATAAGCTACACATTTCTACTAATAGGTCTGAAATTTCATTTTTTAGTTCCTTCAGAACTCTGGGGTGTATACCATCCGGTCCAGGTGATTTACTACTCTTCAGTTTGTCAAATCAGGCCTACCACATTTTCTAGGTTCACCGTGATTTGATTCAGTCCATCTGAATCATTACCCATGAAAACCTTCTCCATTACGGGTACCTCCCCAACATCCTCTTCAGTAAACACCGAAGCAAAGAAATCATTTAATCTTTCCGCGATGGCCTTATCTTCTCTAAGTGCCCCTTTAACCCCTCGATCATCTAACGGTCCAACTGACTCCCTCACAGGCTTTCTGCTTCGGATATATTTAAAAAAGTTTTTACTGTGAGTTTTTGCCTCTACAGCCAACTTCTTTTCAAATTCTCTCTTAGCCTGTCTTATCAATGTCTTACATTTAACTTGCCAATGTTTATGCTTTATCCTATTTTCTTCTGTTGGATCCTTCTTCCAATTTTTGAATGAAGATCTTTTGGCTAAAATAGCTTCTTTCACCTCCCCTTTTAACCATGCCGGTAATCGTTTTGCCTTCTTTCCACCTTTCTTAATGTGTGGAATACATCTGGACTGTGCTTCTAGAATGGTATTTTTTAACAATGACCACGCCTCTTGGACATTTTTTACTTTTGTAGCTGCTCCTTTCAGTTTTTTTCTAACAATTTTTCTCATTTTATCAAAGTTTCCCTTTTGAAAGTTTAGCACGAGAGCCTTCGATTTGCACACTGTTCCTTTTCCAGTCATTAAATCAAATTTGATCATATTATGATCACTATTGCCAAGTGGCCCCACCACCGTTACCGCTCTCACCAAGTCCTGTGCTCCACTGAGAATTAGATCTAAAATTGCTCCCTCTCTCGTCGGTTCCTAAACCAATTGCTCCATAAAGCTATCATTTATTCCATCCAGGAACGTTTTCTCTCTAGCGTGACCCGATGATACATTTACCCAGTCTATATTGGGGTAATTGAAGTCTAAAATCAACAGAAGCCAACCTTGCACGTAAGCAAGTACTCACATAAACATGGTGCAGGACAAAACATATAGTTCCATTGAAACTTCAAATGTATTTTTTATTATAGCGTCAAGTATTCAAAGGTGAGGCAACTCCATTCCAGGTAATCAAGTGAAACAACAATTAAAGTCCCCCGACACGGTCCGTGTTTCGAGTAAGCTGCATCAGGAGGGACCACGGCAAATGTTTAATCTTTAATAGAATAACATATATCACGAACGGAACAATACAGGCTGCTAATAAGGAATTATGCAATGTAAAAGCGTACCTTCAGTGTTGACAGCAGGAGCGCAATATCTTGTAATAGTGACAGCCATTTAAAGGAAAAAATGGCGCGAAAGAGAAAAAGAAAATCCCTCTCGCGAGATGCTGAGAGCGGTAGGTACACAGTGACACATATGCAGAATTAGTGACTCATTAATAGAATAGATACCATTCTATTTCCTTATTTAAACCTTTCGGTGAAACTGTGTCCAAAGTGAAGATCCAGCGCTGTTCTCTCCGACCGAGTATCCCGGCAAAATCACCCCCCCGACGAGGGGGCGCGACTTCCTCCAGGACTAGGAAGGAGAGAGCAGCAACGGAATGACCCGCCTGGAGCCAGTGTGAGACCAAAGGCTCATCACTTCTAGAGGATCTGATATTGCAACAGTGCTCAATGATCCTTGTCTTAATCATTCGCGAAGTTTTACCCACATATAGCAGGGGGCAGGGGCACTTAACCACATATACCACCCCTTTAGTGGTGCAGTCAGTTTTGGAGAATAGTTTAAACACACGTCCAGTCTGAGGGTGTACAAATTCTGTAAACAATTCCGTATGCTGGCACATGATACAGTGGCCACAGGGAGAGTGTTGGCCTCTCACATCTAATCGCATTTCACTGGGGTGGCTCGCTGTATGTACCAGCCGGTCCCGTAGATTGGTCCCTCTTTTGAAGGTGAACCGGAGTGATCCATGCATAAGGTCATTCAAAGGAAAGAGCTGACCAATGTCTTTTTATCATATTGGCTATAGATCTGCCTACGACCGAGAAAGGAAGAATACAGTTCAGAGATGTGTCATCGGAGGGTGAGGGGGGAGGCATAGTGGTTCAAAATAGCTCCACATTCAAGCTGGTGTCCCCCAGGCAACACAGACCCAGTAATTCATACCTTTTTTAAATTGGTGCAATGTAATATAGATGAGGTGCAATTTAGAACTTTTCATGATCTTAAAAATCTGACAGTTCAAGAAAATTGTGCATTACAGAATATAAGGGCAGATACAGACATGATTGTAAAGGCAGCGGACAAAGGAGGAACCGTCGTAGTGATGGATAAAATAAAATATAAAGATGAAGCTTTATGACAGCTCTCAGATAAAAATTTTTATAAAAGATTGGAAGCGGATCCTACATGTGAGTTGAAAAAGAGGATTGATGGGTTGCTGGAGGAAGCTCTGAAAAAGGAATGGATTACAACAAGAGAATTTCGGTTACTGACGGTGGATTATCGAATAGTCCCAGTATTTTACCATCTGCCTAAGGTGCACAAAAACTTAGAAAATCCGCCAGGACATCCAATAATTTCTTCAAAGGTTCTTTGCTGGAACCACTATCTCAATATGTGGATGTATTTTTGAGGCCATTGGTCCCAAGGTTGTCATCATATATACGAGATTCAGGAGAGTTGATTAAGACCCTCCAAGACTTGGATGTTTCCTTGTTGGGAATCTCTCTAGTGACAATAGATATTGTGTCATTGTACACAAATATATTGCAGGATGCAGCCTTATGTGTGATCAATGATCAATTAATGGTCGAGGGCATTGGTTCATGGACTCCAGTAAAATTTGTAATTGAGTTAATGACTTTAGCTTTGAAATAAATCTTTTTCCTATTCGATGACATTTTTTTTTACAATAGGAGGCACAGAAATGGGGGCCACAATGGCACCAAGTCTGGCCAGTTTGTACGTAGACTATACACTCAATACAGAGGAACTCGGCAACATACAATGCCCAAATTTTATTGTTTACACAATTTTTTCGTTATTTAACACACGTATTACATGAGTCCCACTATGTGACTACACCATCAACATATAATTAAAACATTACCATACATACCTTACCCTCCACGCCCTTCATCCATACCACTCATACCTCATAAAATCACTGACATACTTTTACACTTATATAACTTGCATAATTAATACCTCTCATGTGTCATGAAATGCTCCTCCATGCAACTTCATATAGCGTTTATATATACATAATTCTTCATATATCACTGATACACGGCTCTTTATGTCCATATATCATAACCTAATACAATAATCTTTATGTATCAACATCATACAGTTATTTTAATAACTAATACATTAATCCTTTAATGACTGGTAAGGTCAGTTTGAACAAAAATGGGTTAATAATTCACCATATGCACAATATATTTTGTTCTGGCATAGATTTATGGATGATATTTTCATCCTATGGACTGGAGGTAGTGAACTTTTTAAACAGTTCATGATTTGGTTAAATACATGCGATCCTGCCCTACAGTTTACCTATAATCATGGTGACATTACAGTTTCCTTTCTAGATATACAGATTTCGATAAAAGCTAATACATTTTTTTTCACGATATATCAAAAACCAACAGATAGGAATACATTGTTGAATTATACAAGTTGTCACCCAAAGATCTTGAGGGATCGTATACCGTTTAGCCAATTTTTACGTTTAAGAAGATTGTGCTCAACCACACAAGAATATAAGGAGAGGGCAGAAGATATGAGTCAAAGATTTGTACAGAGGGGTTACCAATTGAAGATAGTATGGAGAGCAATGAAGAGAGCCTGATGGAACAACAGAGATCTTCTATTAGATGCTAAGAAGAAAGAGAGTGTCAAACGTTTGACCTGCGTTTTACCATATTCCCCAGAGATACAGGGAGTAGTGAGAAGTATAAGACGACACTGGCATGTGTTACAACTGTATCCAGTTTTTAAAGAACAACCGCTTATAGCATTTAGCCGAGGGAGTAATATAAAGGACCAAGTAGTGCGGTCATTTTATAAAGAAATTGGAACAAAGGTAGATGAACAAGTGGGTCATTTCCCGTGTAATGCCTGTTCAATGTGTGCACAAGCACACTCTAACATTAATTTACCTCTGGAGAAGCTAAAAAGATATAAGCCTACAGTGAAGACAACATGTCATTCAAGCAAATTGATGTAGCAGTGTGGTGTCCCTGTGATTTCTTATACATAGGGAATACAGAGAGAAAATTAAAGACCCGTTTGATTGAGCACAAGAGTGCCTTAAAATGTAAAAAAATGGATGCACCTTTGGTAGAACATTGTGTGGATAAGGACATGAATTTGTAGATTTAAAGAGCACAGTACTGGAGGCACTATGTTGCGATGGAAGAGGAGGAAATAACCAAAGGTTATTGCAAAAAGAGCAGCATTGGATCTTTAAATTGAACACGGTACACCCTGCAGGACTAAACAAAGAAGTTGAATGGTCAGTCTTTATGTGAAGGTTGAAATAGGATTGGTTGAAAGTGAAGTATAGGTCTGCCAATAAAAAAAAAATGCACTTCCGTTAGTGGGCATCTAGATGGCAGTCGCCATTTTTTGAGAGCTGCGGAGAGGAGCCTTTTCGGGCCAAAAAAGAAGTAAGTTCCACTGGTGAGCAATTTATATGAACAAAAGCTTTTTAATAAATAAATGTTGGGTGATTGAGGTTTTTAGTTTGTAGCAAATCGTTGAGTCCCCTGAAGAAGGCGTGGCAACATGCAGAAGCATTGGCAATGTCGGGCACAGAATAGTGGGAGCACCGCAGCGAGAATTTGAAGTGGACACATTGTTAAAGATACAAGATTCAATTCAGCGAAAATAAGATAAGTTAAATACTATTGGGGAAGTAGAATCATAAAAGTAAATTTGAGAGAAAAAAATATGTTTATATAAAAAACAAAAAACATTATATGGGAAATAGTAAATGACATAAAATCTGAGTGCTTCTACATGATACTGGTTGAAGCCCATTGCGGGCAAGAGCCTGGAGACTGTATAGAAAAGAGCACTTTTTAAAAAAAATTCTGATACTAATTCCCTACATAATTTAAAAGAATAATGTTTGAAGAGTGTTCCTCATGATTGGGAGTTTTTTTGAGTACTAGTTTAATGCCATCCTCAAGCGTACCCTGGATGAGGCTGGTCTGATGCAGGAGCAGTGCAGGACTCACTCCTTCCGAAACAGGGCGGCCTCCAGCACAGCGGCATCTGGTTTGCTGGGCACTGCCATCCAGCGTATCAGCAGATGGCGCAAACCGGTGTACCTATCCTACATTAGGCAGGTGAACAAATTCCCACGTTCCATTGCACCATAGACATGGGATCACACCAGCGTATTCCCTTTTACCCCTGTGACATTACTGTTAACACCTTGTGTCTTTTAGGCCCTTGCTGGGGGCATCAAGTGATATGGTTCACAGGACACTCTTTTGTATTTTGGGTGGAGCAGCGGGCGAAAAGAATTACCTTCGGCCAACAGCTGGGCATTACACTGAGGGTCGCCATAGTGGGATGGCTGGGTCAGAGGGGCATGTGTTGGGATCATCTGATTCCCCTGATATGGTAGCAATTGAACAAATTTGCCCCTCCAGAGGTATTAATCATATACCTTGGGGGCAATGATCTGGGAGTCATGCCTGGTTGCCTGCTCCTAGATAATGAGGAATTACTTCGCAATTATCCTGTAGAAAACTACATAGACATGTTTGATGAATGATTGAAAATTACTAAGAGACTTAAAGAATATTAAGACAACTTACTGGCAATCTCGTGAAGATTACCTAAAAGGAACTAATTTATCATGAATTACTATTTAACAATCTAGCTAACGTTTTTATGTTGTGTTGACTTATAATGTAAATTTCACATGTTTTGATGTTGTGTTGGCCTATAAATGTGAATGTTGCTTTTGTAAACCATTGTGATCTTCTTTTGGAATGATGATATATAAAATGCCTAAATAAATAAATACAAATATTCTGGGTAGGAGCTACATTAATGTGAAGCAGACTGCTGCTTAAAGGTTTATAGAGTTACCTCTATGTTACATATAATTCTAACAGAAAAGAAATTCAATATTTCAAAGACTTCAGAGTTGACATACCTACCAGCCTTAAAACTGGTGTCTGATTTATGGCCAGCATCCAGCTTACTGCTCTCCATGCAAACAATGACTATCATTACAGGTAGAGTAATGATTTTTTTCAGCAGCTTTCCAGCTCACATCTATCAGTCCCTTCCAAGAGTAACCCACAAACACCTTTCAAAAGAACTCTGCTTGCTCAAAAAAGTGCTCTCCTTTTGTTGTACAGGACTTCCAGGATCCAGTGCTTTTAGAGAACTCAAATACCAATGGCCCCAGCTGAGAGCTGGCCCCCTCACCCACTTCTACCACAGGTAAACGACATGGCCTAGAACACTGAACACATTTAAGGTAGTCATCAGACCTAGTCTAGCAAGTGGACTGAGTTATCTAATGAAAATCTGGTCCAGATATATTATAAGAGACAGGACAAAGAAAAAGACAATGAGATACATCAGCCAAACATACGGTGCTTTTCTTGATGCTATGAAATACTGGTTCACAAGGAATAAAGACAAGCCTAATGGAGTATTCAACCAAACATCTGATGCAATTAATGCAGTGTTTTTCAACCCTCTTCTAAAGGAGCAGCTAAGCAGTCAGGTTTTAAGGATTGCCATAATGAATATGCATATACTGTGTGTCTAATGTTGCAAATCTATCTCATGCTTATTAGGGTGGTAGTGTAAAAAAATTTGTTTTTGTTTCTTTTTTGTTCTGGAGTGAGGCATTTCTGGTCTACCCCGGATCATTTATTTTGTTGTTTGTTCCTATTTCATCATCTTAAAAAAAAAAAAATCAACAACAACCCCAGACCCTCCCCCCCACCCTTCCGAACCCCCCCCTCCCAAGACTCACCCTAAATCTGTGGTGGTCTAATGGGGGGTTCGAGAGCAACCTCCTGTTCCAGGGCCAGCACACCCATTCGTCAAAATGGCACCCTTTACCCTTACTATGTGACTGGGGCTACCAGTGCCATTGGGTAGCCCTATCACATGGTAGGGGAAAGAGCAGTGGGTGCATTTTGAAAAATGGCATGGGCTGTCCACTGCCCCTACCATGTGACTGGGGCTGCCCAATGGCACTGGTAGCCCCGTCACATGGTAAGGGCAAAACGGCGGCCGGCACCATTTTGACTAATGGCAACCCTAGTCTGGGGATCCCCTGCTAGACCAACATAGATTTGGGGTGAATCCTGGGGATGTAGAGAAGGAAAGAAGTGGGGGTTCCGCATGTGGGGGGTGCTCCATCTTTTAAAAAATGGAAAGAGTTTGGAGGGTTCTGAGGTTATTTGTTTTAAAAATACTATTTAACCCCCCCCCTCAAAAAAATGATAGGAAAAACTTTCATTGTTTCATCTATTGTTTGTTTAACTCCTGAAATGCAACAAAATAGGAAATATTATTGATATTTCATTGCAAATGAATTCCCATCCCTAATGCATATTCACTATGCAATCCTGAAAAATCAGCTGGATAGGTATGGCTCCAGGAGACAGGAACCACAGTAGTATTGCACACATTCCATGTGGTGAATACCAGTGGGTCTTGAACTGCCAGCTGTGAGAACAGCAATCTGAAGCCCCCCCAGGTGAGCCATGTGGATGATGGAAAGGTGGGAAAGCAGTAGTGCTGAAAATTCCTAGGTATTGTGGGCTGAGTTATATCCAGCTGGAGGCTCATTGGCCCAAAGATAGACCCACATTTGTAAAATACCTGTTTTAAACTCCTTAGGACTAGGTCTGAAAAGGATTTCAGTGAATGCTGTCAAGATGTTTGGATCTCCCTCTTCACTTTTCCAGTATGGGAAGCCATTTTAGCTACTTCATTTGTTCTCCTTATTGTAGATCAGGAAGCACAGATTATGTTTGTTTTATGTTTTGTTAATTTAAACTATTGGTGAAACAAGTTTATATTGCCTGTCTTTAATCAGTTCCTGACAGATTGTGAAGCCTACCTTAAGAGGTCCAACAGCTTAGAGTTTGTTTTTTTTTTGTTTTTGCCTTTTTGCTAATGCTGGTTGTTGTTTCATTTACTGTTTCCTATAAAGACTAAAGGTCTTACTCTTGCCTGAGAAGAGAGGGAAAAATTCTGTTAAGTAAGAGCTCTGTTGATCTAGGTGTTTGTTTCTTTAGTTCTCTTTTAATTGCAGTCAGTAAGAAACCTGCTATAGCTGTAACGCTTGCTGAGAAGCGAGTCACACCCTGAATTTGGTTTGCCTACTGATCCAGGGAACTCCAAATCCAGGTTTTGGAATAAGGAAATAACTTTTTGTTTACTACCTAAAGTTTAACATATTGTTTTCCTTTCTCTACACCATCTGACCAAACCTACTCTAGAAAGTCAGTAACAACAAATCCAGTCTCTGGTACAGCAGATACAGACACTACAAACTAAATATGATGAAATAATCCAGGTATGGCAATAGAAGTGTCAACAGCTAGAGACTGCACGTACACTCTATGAGCAAAAGTGCCAGCAGCTTGAAGATGCACACACACATTACAAACAGAAGTGCAAGCAACTAGAGGCAGAGATGAGAAAGAATTACCCAGCCCCTAGCCCCTTGCCTCCAAAGTTATTTTTGGGAGTAGAGGGTTTTTGCACCAATGCAAATTGTACTTCACCTTGAATCCGGAATGATGAAGTTATGAAACTCTGGTTGATAGTAACCCTGCTCACAGAGAATGCCCTGAAATGGGCCACCACTAAAATGGAATGAGAGTGAGGCATAACTCAGAACTTGTTCCTTCAACACTTAAAAAAAATGTTTTCTGACCTACATCATACACAGCAGGGAGAGGCTTAATATGCCTGCAGCAAGGGAATGCTTTGTCCTCTCTTATGTAGCTCACTTTTGCCAATTATAAGGAGATGTAGAATGGAGGGAGGACCCTTGTAGTACTAATTTTGCCTGGGTCTACAAGAGGAAACTAAAGAGGAACTGGCCTGAACTGAACCTTGTTTCTTGCTGGAAGACCTGATTAACATATGCATCTGAATAGCCACACACCTAGGTGAACATCAAGGGGAGCGAAGAGGGGCATTTGGATGGTTGGGCCTCCCTAAAACAAATTCTTCACTGGCAACCAACAAAGAAGACATTCATGAGTCCATGCAAGTTTGCACTGCCCCCTCTAGGGAGACAAGTTTAGGGAATGATATTCAACTACCTCGACTGTGACCTTTTCTTGCTGTCTATGGTACGAGGGTTTGGAATACTTTATGGCCTGGTGTCCACACTGCAAAGTTACTCTGCAAAGTAACATGCCACCCTGTGTAGAGGGATCTCGAGCTACTAGGGACATACATGACAGAGATTGTCCCAGACTTAACGGAACAGGGGACAGGATTAAGCAGATTGCCTACGCAGTGCAGTCTTAAGTAGCAAAAGCCAGGCAAAGGGATTATCTCCAAAAGTCTGAACTAGTGGAACAAGCCCAGTGTCACACTCTGGGGGTTGTGAGGTTTTGGGTCACTGCTCGGTTACAGCCTGGTGAATACAAGCACATACCATGCCCTAGCAGGCAGCAGCTAATAAACCAAAGGCAAAGAGAGAGAGACTAAACAGGATTCCTGTTGATAGTGCAAAGAGTTACAGAGTCCAGGCAATGGTCAGGATAGGCAGAGAACTAGCAATGTTGGTGTCCAGGCAAGAGTCAGGTCAGGCAGAGATCAAACAGAGTTGGAGTGCAGGTGGAGATATAGCACAGCAAGGGCAAAAGTGAGTCTGCATCAGCAACAAAAGATCAGACCAAGGAAGTCTGACTGGGAAGCAAGGCAAGACAGGACAGGGAAACAAGGCTGGTTGGAGAGTAGGGATGTGCATTCATTTAAAATTAATGTCAATGACATTGTCTATTTTGTTGGATACACTAAACAAAAGAAAACTGCTGAAATGGGTTTTGCATAGTTTTGTGCTAGTGCACGCTAGGTTTGGTTAGTGTACACTAACAGAACTCAGCATGCACTAACCATGAAATTAGAAAAAAAAAGCAAAGAAAAATCCAATGAACCATTTCAAAAACAAATTAGGCAAAACACCACACAAAACAAAAATGACAAACAAAAAATAACTTTGCAGAGCACTAGTAGAGAGGCAAGGCTGGGCAGAACAGAAGCATGTAAGACAAGGCTGCACAAAGCAGGGACATGCAAGGCAGGAGCAGAAGCAACGTAGCACCAACAACTAGCACAGGAGGACCTGTTGCTGAGGTTGGTTTCTCAAGAGCCTCCTTGTATATTAGTTAGGATCTGATGCCAACATCCAACACCCCAAAACATCCTGGCTGCAGGACCTATATAAAGGATGCAGGAAGTCCTGGCCAGGATTTTTAGATGCAGCATGGTGCAGGGCACTACTCTGGAGGTGCTCAGAGATAAGGGCAATTGCACCTGAAGAGTCTGCATGATGGAAATGGAAGAAGTACTGAGGTCTCTTATGTCTAAGCTAGACAACCTGGTCACAGTAGTCTTCTCTGCTATGACCCATTTGGCTGAAAAAGTTCACTACATCCAAAAAGATCTTTGGGCAGTAAACCAGGGATTCCAAGAATGATTGTGTACAGAGCCAGAGAAAGCTGCAGTGGAAACCAGGAGACCGGCACAAAATCCCCAGGGCTCGATAATTTCTTTTACCATAAAACAGAAAAATAGGCACCAACAAGAGGGCTAATCCTCCAGGAGGAGAGAAAAAGACACAGAACAAGAAAGCTGCAAGTATAGAGTCTTTGCAAAACTCATCTTATCAGTACCTCAGTGAAGATGATTTGATATATTCAGACTCAGGATCAGAGTTGACTCTGTCATAGCCAATCCTGATTCACATGAACTGTGCCATACAGTCAGCAGGGCTGCCATCGTATCCTTCCATGGCGATGGCTGCTAAGACTTAGACTGTGAAAAAAGAAGCTGATTTTAACTGATGTTTGGGAATACCTTTATATTAGAGCAGTAATGTCATGTTCAAACCCCACAGAATGGTCCATGGAGTTGCTCAAGGTCCTCCTTGGGGGATGGGAGAGAATGCTATAAGGACTATTTATTTATTTTATTTATTTGTTTTTGTATACCGACATTCAACAATAGTCATCACAATGGTTCACATATAATAAATAATAGGAAATACAATGTGAAATAAAAGTAAAAGCGTTATACAAAATAAGAAAGAAAAGAGAAAAAATAAAAAATAATTAAATTGAATTTAGGAGATAAATCTTGTTAACATGTTGAAAAAGCTTTTAGAAAGAGTAAAGTTTTTAATTTTTTTTTTTTAAGTTTGTAAAGAGCATGCAAGTCTTAATTCTGTTGGAAGAGAATTCCAAAAAATTGGGCCAGCTATAGAAAAAGCACATTGTCTTGTAAAGGTGAGACAAGATAATTTAGGTGATGGGGTTTCAAAAAGTCCAGTATTTGTGGAGCGCAAAGTTCATCTTGAGATTTGAAAAAAAAGTGTTGAATTCATCCAGTCGGTCTTATTATTATATAATGCTTTATGAATTAGAGATAGAATCTTATATTGTATTCTGTAATATATTGGCAGCCAATGAAGATCTTTAAGCACTGGAGTAATATGATCTGATTTTTTAATGTTACTAAGTAGACGTGCTGCAGCGATTTGCAAAAGTTGAAGAGGGGAGATGGATGAAGCAGGCAATCCAAGGAAAATAGAATTACAATAGTCTAATTTGGAGAAAAGGAGGGCTTGTAAGGCTATACGAAAATCATGATGGTGAACTAGTGGTTTAATTCTTTTTAGTATTTGAAGTTTGTAAAAGCCTTCTTTAATGATGTTATTAATGTGATTTTTAAAGCAAAATTCAGAATCTAAAGTAACTCCAAGATCTCTTACATTCAATAAAATGCTTTTATTAAATAAGGAATTATTAAGATGGATGTCAAAATCAGGAGAGGATTTATTATAAATGTAAAGTATTTCTGTTTTATTATGATTAAGGTTGAGGGATATTTGTGTTAATAATTGTTGTATTGTATTAAGATGAGAATTACATAGCTTTAGTGAATTAGTAAGATTAGTATTTATTGGCAAAATAATCTGAACATCATCTGCATAAATATAATATGTTATAAGATCTGATAGAAGTTTGCATAGTGGGAGTAAGTAAATATTAAAAAGTGTTGAAGATAAGGAGGATCCTTGAAGAACACCATGAGGAAGAGGTATTTGTTTAGATTCTTTGTAATTGGTTTTGACAATATAGGATCTATTGTATAGGTATGAAGTGAATCAATTAATGGTGGTATCACATAGTCCAATTTCTAGTAGTCTTTTTAATAGAATCAAATAATTTACAGTGTCAAATGCTGCAGAAATGTCAAGGAATATTAAGATGAATTTTTGGCCATTGTCTAATCTTTTTAGTATTAAATCAGAGAGGGATATTAATAGGGTTTCTGTGTTTAGAGAATTTCTGGAACCATGTTGAGCTGGAAAGAGTATTCTATGTTTTTCTAAGTGTTCTTGTAGTTGCTGATTTAAAAATTTTTCAAGTATTTTAGCTATGAATGGGAGGTTAGAAATAGGTCTGTAATTAGAAATAGACTAGTGGGGTCTTGAATTGCTGGCTGTAGGAGCAGCATGCTGATGCTCTCCCAGATAAGCCATGCAGGCAGTGGATAGTTGGGAAAGCAGTAATGCTGATAATTGCCAGGTATTGTGGGCTGGGATACACCCAGCTGAACACTCATTGGGCCAAAGATAGACCCGCCTGTATAACACATCTGTTTCACTGGTCTATAACCAAAATGTAATACACCCATCTATTGCTTTATAAACTGCTTTGAAGAAGCTATCTCTCTCTGTGTTGTCTTTGGGAGATTGAGGGCTGTCTCACCCCCCCCCCCCCCCCAACTCCATATGAGGGGAACCCAGAAGCCCAGCAAAGCCAGGGCCTGCTGGGACCCGAACCAAGGGAGTTACGGGCGGCTGGCGGACTCCAAGGATATCTGGGACTCGCAGAAGGCCTGAACCAGAGGCAGAAGCGCGGCACCCAGAGCAGCAGTGGCGGTGAGCCTTCACATAATATAATGGGCCGGATTTTAATACCTACGCACGGGCATAGATTTGTTCACGCAACCCTGCGAGCACAAATCTAAGCCCGATTTTATAATATGTGCGCGCAGCATCCCGGGGCTTACGTGCGTCGCCGGGCCTATGCAAAATAGGCTCGGTGCGTAAATCCACCTGGATTTACGCGCATAGGGCTTTTAAAATCTGCCCCAATAGTTTTTGTCCTTTTGTTTCATGATAAATTTTATTTCTAAAAATTAAATCAGCAAAAGGATTATAAAGTATTACATAAACAGGAAAGGTGAATATTATACAACTATAAATACACATAGGGGTAGATCTTTAAAAAATATGCGATCGCGTACTTTTGTTCGCTCACAGGCGCGAACAAAAGTACACTGGATTTTATAAGATACGCGCGTATCTTATAAAATCCGGGGTCGGCGCGCGCAAGGGGGTGCTCATTTGTGCAACCTGCGCGCGCCGAGCCCAGCGCGCACTGCCTGTTCCCTCCGAGGCCGCTCCGATTTCAGAGCGGCCTCGGAGGGAACTTTCCTTCGCCCTCCCCCCACCTTCCCCTCCCTTCCCCTACCTAACCCACCCCCCGGCCCTATCTAACCCCCCCTATCTTTGTTGGCAAAGTTACGCCTGCTGAAAGCAGGCGTAACTTTGCGCGCCCCGGCCGGCAGCCCCGCTCTGTCCTCCGGTCCCGGGGGCTGGTCCAGAGACCTAGACCATGCCCCCAGGCTGGCGCCACACCCCCAGACCCGCCCCCGAAATGCCGCGGCACGCTGGCGAAACGCCGCGTTGTTTCGGGAACGTCCCTGGACACGCCCCCTCCCGCCCCTTTTTGAAAGCCCCGGGACTTACGCGCGTCCCGGGGTTTTACGCGCGCCGGCGGCCTATGCAAAATAGGCGCGCCAGCGCGCGTAAATCCGGAAGGATTTACGCGCGCAGGCCTTTTAAAATCCGCCCCATAAAGATCTAAGTTTATAATTTATGATTATAACTATCTATGCAGTAGAGATGCAAAATGTAAAAACATAAATATCATGGAAACAATAGCCAATCAGCTGGTTTAATTGTCATATTTGAAATCAGCACATCAACGTCAATAATAAATGGCACATTTAATCGCTGAAGCAGATGACTTCTAAAAATGTGAATACCAATCCAGCAGAGTTCTCTAATCCTTAAAATTGCATCTAAAAAGGGCTTAACTGAATGCTGTCAAGCTGTTTGGATCTCCTTCTTCACTTGCCTGGTAAGGAAAACCATTTTAGCTACTTCATTTGTTCTGCATTATTGTATGGAAGCACAGATTATGTTTATTTCATTTATTGTTCATTAAAACTTTTGGTGAAGCAAGTTTATGTTTAATCAGACCCTAACACATGCTATCATAACATGCAAGCCAGAACGTCTGGTGGTGGCATAACAGCAGGTTGCATGGCATCTGGGACAGTCCAAGTTTTAAACACGTTGAGAACTTTAGGGAAAAACAGTGGACTGAATCCTAAAATCCTAGAGCTAATAGCTCTAACTGCTTTCCCAAAATACAGGTATCAATAAAATATACACACATAAGATACACATTTATGCCAGCAATAACAAATGTACATATATTTGCTATTTTAATTGCATATGTAATTTTTGTTTGCATATGCTCAATTGCACATATTTACATATATATAAGGAGTAATGCATGTATGCTGTACAAAAGGGTTGGCATCCACAGCATGTCTTCCTATTTGTATCATGTCCCAGAGGAGTAGAGCATAGGGATGTGAATCGTTTTCCATATCGTCTTAACGATAGAAATCGTGTGGCAGGAGAAGAAAATCGTGTTTGGCACGATTATTTCATTGAAAAATCGTTAAAAATCGTTTTTTCCGATTAGTGCGCACTAACTCGAGTTAGTGCGCACTAACTCCCCGTTAGTGCGCACTAACTCGAGTTAGTGCGCACTAACTCAAAATGATACAAATAGACACTTTCCAGGTCACTGAAGGTCAGTTAGGAATGAATATGTGTTCCTATTGGCTGGCAGCCCTCTTATCTATTGATGTTACCAAGGTTTCCACTGAGGTGATGGTTGGGGGGATGGGAAATGGAACTGGAAACTCATGAACACCAACAGAAAATGAAACAAAGTGTTCACACTTCCCAGGTCAGTAAAGGTCACTTAGGAATGAATATGTATTCCTATTGGCTGGCTGTGCTCTTATCTATTGATGTTACCAAGGTTACCACTGAGGTAATGGTTGGGGGGATGTGAAATGGAAACAGTTGGAAGCTTGACATGTGATGATCAGCACTCACGTGACTAGAACTTCTTTGTTTATTATTTTTGTTAGCAGGCACCTGAAATGCCAGTGCATGTTGAATTTGCCAATCACTGTGCATTTTAGAAAGGTGGACCTGGCTGGAACTGTACACAGTTCAAATATATGTAATTGATTGTTGGTAAGTGTATTTTTTAAGTAGCCACACTGGCACAAGTATGTTTACTTTTCCTCCTACTTAACTCACTAGCTCAGCTTTGTAAGAAGGGCTTCTCTGCTTGAGTGAGGGTCAGGCAGCTCCCCCCTGTCTGTGAAGCCAGCCTCTCACTAGTAATGCAGGGAGGGAGCTGTCTCAGACTTCACCATCCTCCTCCCCCCCCCCTCACCCACACACCATTCACTAGCTGGGACATGGGGGAAGTCAGGAGTGAGGGTCAGGCAGCTCCCCCCTGTCTGTGAAGCCAGCCTCTCACTAGTAATGCAGGGAGGGAGCTGTCTCAGACTTCACCATCCTCCCCCCCCCCCCTCACCCACACACCATTCACTAGCTGGGACATGGGGGAAGTCAGGAGTGAGGGTCAGGCAGCTCCCCCCTGTCTGTGAAGCCAGCCTCTCACTAGTAATGCAGGGAGGGAGCTGTCTCAGACTTCACCATCCTCCCCCCCCCCTCACCCACACACCATTCACTAGCTGGGACATGGGGGAAGTCAGGAGTGAGGGTCAGGCAGCTCCCCCCTGTCTGTGAAGCCAGCCTCTCACTAGTAATGCAGGGAGGGAGCTGTCTCAGACTTCACCATCCTCCCCCCCCCCTCACCCACACACCATTCACTAGCTGGGACATGGGGGAAGTCAGGAGTGAGGGTCAGGCAGCTCCCCCCTGTCTGTGAAGCCAGCCTCTCACTAGTAATGCAGGGAGGGAGCTGTCTCAGACTTCACCATCCTCCCCCCCCCCCCTCACCCACACACCATTCACTAGCTGGGACATGGGGGAAGTCAGGAGTGAGGGTCAGGCAGCTCCCCCCTGTCTGTGAAGCCAGCCTCTCACTAGTAATGCAGGGAGGGAGCTGTCTCAGACTTCACCATCCTCCCCCCCCCCCCCTCACCCACACACCATTCACTAGCTGGGACATGGGGGAAGTCAGGAGTGAGGGTCAGGCAGCTCCCCCCTGTCTGTGAAGCCAGCCTCTCACTAGTAATGCAGGGAGGGAGCTGTCTCAGACTTCACCATCCTCCCCCCCCCCTCACCCACACACCATTCACTAGCTGGGACATGGGGGAAGTCAGGAGTGAGGGTCAGGCAGCTCCCCCCTGTCTGTGAAGCCAGCCTCTCACTAGTAATGCAGGGAGGGAGCTGTCTCAGACTTCACCATCCTCCCCCCCCCCCCTTACCCACACACCATTCACTAGCTGGGACATGGGGGAAGTCAGGAGTGAGGGTCAGGCAGCTCCCCCCTGTCTGTGAAGCCAGCCTCTCACTAGTAATGCAGGGAGGGAGCTGTCTCAGACTTCACAATCCTCCTCCCCCCCCCTCACCCACACACCATTCACTAGCTGGGACATGGGGGAAGTCAGGAGTGAGGGTCAGGCAGCTCCCCCCTGTCTGTGAAGCCAGCCTCTCACTAGTAATGCAGGGAGGGAGCTGTCTCAGACTTCACCATCCTCCCCCCCCCCCTCACCCACATACCATTCACTAGCTGGGACATGGGGGAAGTCAGGAGTGAGGGTCAGGCAGCTCCCCCCTGTCTGTGAAGCCAGCCTCTCACTAGTAATGCAGGGAGGGAGCTGTCTCAGACTTCACCATCCTCCTCCCCCCCCCCCCTCACCCACACACCATTCACTAGCTGGGACATGGGGGAAGTCAGGAGTGAGGGTCAGGCAGCTCCCCCCTGTCTGTGAAGCCAGCCTCTCACTAGTAATGCAGGGAGGGAGCTGTCTCAGACTGGTATCAGGGTTAGGGCACTGTGTGCAGGAAGATCACAACACTCCTGGTATTAATAGGGATAGGGCACTGTAAGAGATGACTGTAGTAGATTGAATAAAGATCTGATGTTTCTGCTCTCCTCACACCAAACAAAAAACAACACACAAGCAGAGAAGCCCTTCTTACAAAGCTGAGCTAGTGAGTTAAGTAGGAGGAAAAGTAAACATACTTGTGCCAGTGTGGCTACTTAAAAAATACACTTACCAACAATCAATTACATATATTTGAACTGTGTACAGTTCCAGCCAGGACCACCTTTCTAAAATGCACAGTGATTGGCAAATTCAACATGCACTAGCATTTCAGGTGCCTGCTAACTAAAATAATAAACAAACAAGTTCTAGTCACGTGAGTGCTGATCATTACATTACTTTTTTTGTCAAGCTTCCAACTGTTTCCATTTCACATCCCCCCAACCATTACCTCAGTGTTAGCCTTGGTAACATCAATAGATAAGAGCACAGCCAGCCAATAGGAATACATACATACATATTCATTCCTAAGTGACCTTTACTGATCTGGGAAGTGTGAACACTTTGTTTCATTTTCTGTTGGTGTTCGTTAGTTTCCAGTTCCATTTCCCATCCCCCCAACCATCACCTCAGTGGTAACCTTGGTAACATCAATAGATAAGAGGGCAGCCAGCCAATAGGAACACATATTCATTCCTAACTGATCTTCAGTGACCTGGAAAGTGTTTATTTGTATCATTTTCAGTTAGTGCGCACTAAATCGAGTTAGTGCGCACTAACGGGGAGTTAGTGCGCACTAACTCGAGTTAGTGCGCACTAACACGATTTAACGATTTTTAACGATAAATCGTTAGAATTTCTATTGTATCGTGTTCTATAACGATTTAAGACGATATAAACATTATCGGACAATAATTTTAATCGTTGAAAAACGATTCACATCCCTAGTAGAGCATTCATCAGAAATCCAACTTCCTCCCAGGGAGGTGGACCTTCTAATCCATCAAGTAATGAAGGTCCAGCATCTCCAGTATGGCCCCAGTCCAAAAGAATAGGGTTCTGCATAAAGGAGATCGTGTGGAAAAAGATCCACATCAGGGTGAATGATATATTTCACAACAGCCATAATATTAATGAACTGAGTCAGAAGTGGTCGGAACTCCAATGGATGGTGAAGAGGAAGCAGGCCAGGATGCTAGCAGAGGGCCCTGACAGCCAGGTCCACTTCACCGCAGCTGAACAGTTGGTGCTGAGTACCATTTTGGAAGCTGCTGTGGGAGGAGTTGGCTGATTGGAGACCTCCCAACCTGAACACCAGCAAGGTGAGCATTGTAGATAGGAACATCTGAAATAATGTGTATTACAGAATAATTAATAACAGGTATTGTATCATTTTCTGATATACCTGGTCATCATTCTGTGAATGTCCTGTGCATTTTAGCACACAGGGAGGGCCAGTGAACATGCTAGGCCTCTTGACCTCCCAGGTTTTCTGGACAGGATGAAAAGCAGAGTACTGCATTAACCATAATGCAATGAGTTTTTTTCCTGCTCTTTGGTTAAACTCTCCCAAAAAACAATATGCACATCTATGGTATAGAATGTACTTTATTGATGTCTTGGAAATGTATGTCTAGCCAGGCACCTTTTCTGTTTCATGTTGCCTCAGTATCTGCACACAGTACCTATTAGAAACCACTTTCTTGCCATCTCTAGACCTACCACACTGCACTGTTCTTTGGGACAAGTACCACTTCCACCCTATAGCTACATTCCAGAAGTGGATCTTCCAATTCTCCACACCTAGAAAAAGTAAGCAATCCTTTTCATGTGCCACAGCATTTACTAAGCCCTCTGTATGGCTTTGCATGTTGTGCTTAACAAGTGATTCCAGAGTATATATCAGTGCCATGGGAACACTTTCTGTACAGTTTTTGGTATATCTAGAGGTGCTTTATGAGGGATCATGGAGGTGCTCTGTTAGGCAGAAAGGAAGGTCAATTGAGAAATACCCATATAGCATGTCAATTTAAAGTATGTACAAAATTCTATGTTGCAGGGAAGCAGCATGGTGAAGATGTGGATGGGCCTGGACAAAGTGGCCACTGAAAGGGTAGTGTGGTGCTCAAGAATGCTGTCTGGTAGCTCAGAGGATATGGAGGCAGCAAAGGGACCCACAGAGGAGCAGCAACAAGATGTACTAGAGGAGGATGACAAACTGACTGCTCCTCTTTCAGTGACAAATGATATTGGGTAGCATGCAGATGGCAATCAGTAGAGCAGCTTGTCAGAGGAGGAGTGAGTCTCTTCTTCAGAGGAGGAGATGTAGGCCACTCCAGCAGAGAGGCAAATACTTGATATAAACACCAGGGTAGTGGAGTAGATAGCTGCAATCTAAACAGAAATGCATGGCTTAAGGATGCAGAAAGGGAGGAAGTGCAGAGAATCTGAGAGGTTGTGAATGAGGGGATGAAGGGCATACAGCAGGAGCTATGGAGCCTTCGGCAGTCATTAGATACAGACTGCAGTGTGGAGGGAGATGCTGCAAAGGATGCATTCCTAACAGCTGCTGCCCCCTAGAGCTCCTTGCCAGAGTATGACTCACTAGATGTAACCGCCACCTACATTTGCAGTACTATCAGGCTGGATGGCCTCTCCCCAGGCCAAAGCAACATCTGCACTGTTCCAGGCTCCATCAGGTCCTTCACCAGCACCCTTCATGCTACCAGATCTTCTAATGCTGCTGCCACCACCACTTGTGCGCATTCAGCCTGCAGCATCACCACTGCCACAACCACTAAGAGTTGCTCCCACCTTACCGATAGAGCAGGTGGCAGAGGAGACAAGGTCCACCAAAGCTTACAGTCACTCTTCCCAGCTAATGGAAAGCCATGCAGGCCCTCCAGCAGCCATGTAGATGTGTCACTGCTCTCTGGTACTGTGCCCTCCAAGGGCAGCGTCAGAAGTGACAGAATATCACTGAGAAGGAACTCCAGAATTTGGACAGGCAAAAGTTGCCGAGCTTCTCCCAACCCAAAAAAGAAGGCAGCCAAAGAAACCATACATTTGTGATGTTCAGTATATTAGTCATCACATAGAGCACTATATTTCAGTAAATGCACATTCACCTTCTAAAATATCTTTGTATCAGAGTGATCCTTTCCTCTATAGCCTGTTGTGGGAGATATGATGTATCTCCTGCAATTCTTCCTGACTTAGATACTTTTCCTCCTCCTCTGGATTATCTTCCAGTTCCTGTGGAGGAGGCATGTGTCTGGTTTTGGCCAGGTTATGAAGCATACAGAAGGCTAGAAAGGTCTCAAAGACGTTATGTGGTTTGTACAGAAGGTATTCCCCAGATTCCCCAGACAGTAGAAATGTGTTTTGAGAAGGCCAAAGGTTATTTTGATTTCCCTGGTCTGTTGGTGGGCCCTGTTTTAGCAAGTATCTGCAGCAGTCTGTGGGTTAGCTAATGCGATCATGAGCTAGGTTTTTAGTGGATAACCTCTGTCACCTGTAGGGAAGAAGGCGTTTAAGAGCAGACTAACACACTCATTAGTGTTGAACATCAGGGCAATTGACAGGTCCTCCTGGCTCAGTGTTGTCGGTCCTGCTCTAACTTCTGGCAAAGGTGCAGTATGGTTTCTTTGTTGAACCTGAATCTACGCATTACTTGATTCTCAGAGATATCCAAAAACTGTCCTAGTCCGGTATACTCTGTGAAAGGGGTACCTCCTTTTCCTCCTTCTCTCTTCTCTCTCTCTCCTCAGCCATTGTGACCTGAGTATAAATAGGTTTATTAGTCTCTTTTGAAAAGGGATTCTCCACCACTGAATCCTACCCCCCTCAATATGTTCCACTTCCATCCCCTTTAATGCTCTCTGTGCCCTTTCCCCCAATCTGTTCCAGTAACCCACAGAATAAACTTGACTATCCCAGTTACCACCCTGTAGGTCTCAGTCTATCCCAGGCATACTCCCTTCCACCCCACAGCTTGCTCCTGTGTCCGCTAACCCATCAAACACTAAGTCCAAAATCAAAATGAAAGACTGCATTTGTGTACATAAATGTGCAGTAGTCAACAGACCTGCAACCATGATCCACTTTATACATGCTCATCTCTTTTAAAATCTCTCATTATGTGTGTATGTGCTAACCCAGCCCCAACACACCCCTTTTTTGTGCAGGGACTTTTACTCATACATGCATTTATACATATGTATGTGACCCCTTTTAAAATACAAATTGTGTGCACTTGGGCCACATACACGCCTCTATGGATATTTTTCCACAAGCAAGCCTTTGAAAATTCACCTTATAATTTTTAGCAGGATATATATATACTGGAGAAATTGAAAACTTGGCATTTAGCTGGGCAACTTATGAGTTGTCCAGCTAAATGCTTCTGAATATTGGCCTTAGGGAATGTATCATTTTTAAAAATGTATAGTCTCCTCATTCTCACACTCTTGGTGGAGTACAATAAAGACTATAATTATAAACAAATGATTCACACAAAATAGACAGCACCTACAAACTGACACTCTGCAGCTGCATACTAAACCATTAAATGTAGTATAGCAGTTGATCATTAACCCATGTCTGTGAGTTCCTCCATAAAATGAAGGGCTATTAATTTCACTCTAGATCTCTGCATATCTTCAATAGCTCTCGACTCATCTTGCAGGGCATTTCACCATTATTGCTCTCATCTCCTCCGATCTAATCTATATTACTGATGGAATATCTAATAGATTACATCCAGAAGATCGCAAGGGCCTCTGGAGCTTATAAACTTTAAGCAAAGCACTGACACATGCTGCAGTCTAACTTTCCAGGGCTTTATGTATTAAAGTTAAAATTTTGAATTTAACCTATGATGCTATTTGCAACCACTGAAGGTATTGTAAAATAGGCATTATATATTCCCTGAGTTTAGTGCCTGTTAAGATTCTCACCACATAATTTTGTTCTATTTGCAATGAACGCATAGAGGAACAGGTTAGACCCATATATAATGCATTCCATAATGTAAACTAGGTAGCACAAGTAACTGCAGCACTGTACGGAAATTCATAGAGGATAAATAAGGTTTAAATCTTTTTAACATTTGCAGTTTACATAATGTAAATCTCAAATGGACTTCTGTGGTAAAAGAGTGCTTTATCCACAGAAATGGCTCTTTTGAAAACTTCCTGGCTGATATGCACACCCTGTATGCAAATGATTTTAAGTGGATTGGCGAGCTGTTTGAGAAGTAGAGACTAGATCGGGTTTGCATTTACATATTTACTTTTAGATTTTGATAAAATGTGCAAATAACTCTCCCCAAAAGCTATACCTGTACAAAATAGCAGGTTTAACATTGTGTGGGTAGTTTTTGTGGATAAGTTTTAAAGATAGGCATTTAACCACACACATGTATTCAGGCTATTATAAAATCATCCCCATAAGGGACACTAATCAAATCAAAGCAGTTTACATGTTTGCCATTATAGAATTGTGGTCTGATGATTGCTCCCCTTCTGTGATGCAAAAAGTAGGGATGTGAATCGGGCTTCGGACAATTGAAAATATCATCGATATTTTCAAAATCGTCAGAAATCGGGGGCTCCCCCAAAATGATAGGAAAACCCCACAATATTGTTCGTGGGGGTTCTCTTATCGTTTTGGGGGAGGGTGGGAAAAACGGCACACAAAAATAACCCCTAAACCCACCCCGACCCTTTAAAACTAATCCTTTAGCTTCCCCCCACCCTCCCAACCCCCCCAAAAAACTTTTTACAGGTACCTGGTGGTCCAGTGGGGGTCCCGGGAGCGATCTCCCACTCCCAGGCCGTCGGCTGCCACTAATCAAAATGGCACCGATGGCCTTTGCCCTTACCATGTGACAGGGTATCCGTGCCATTGGCCGGCCCCTGTCACATGGAGGGAGCACTGGATGGCTGGCGCCATAAATGGCGGACAAAAAAAAACAAACTCGATGTGAATCGGAACCGGAATCCGAACCGATTCTGGTTCCGATTCACATCTCTAGCAAAAAGTACAAACACTGATTACACTGGGGTAGATATTGAGAGGCCAGCTGGCTAAGTAACTTAGCCAGATAACAGTTTTCTGGCTAAGTTACAATCAGGTCGATACAGTAAAAGTCATGGGAGAGCGAACAGGCCACTCATCTGTGCACGCAATTCTGTATTTAAATGAGGGCCCGCAGCAAAAAGAGGCACTAGGGACACTAGCGCGTCCCTAGCGCCTCTTTTTGGATAGAACCGGCGGCTGTCAGCGGGTTCGACAGCCTACACTCAATTTTGCCGGCAAAATTGAGCATCCGGTTTTCAACCCGCGAGCCGATTTCAATTTTTTTTTTAAACTTTTTTTTAAACTTTCGGGACCTCTGACTTAATATCGCCACGATATTTAGTCGGAGGGTGCACAGAAAAGCAGTTTTTACTGCTTTTCTGTGCACTTTCCCGGTGCCTGGAGGAATTAACGCCTACTTTTGGGTAGGCGCTAATTTCTGAAAGTAAAATGTGCGGCTTGGCTGCACATTTTGCTTTCTGAATCGCGCGGGAATACCTAATAGGGCCATCATCATGCATTTGCATGTTGCGGGCGCTATTAGGTTCAGGCAGGTTGGATGTGCGTTTTCGACGCGCTATTACCCCTTACTGAATAAGGAGTAAAGCTAGCGGTTCAATAACGCGCGTCCAATCGTGGGTTAACAGTGCGCTCCGCCTGTACTGTATCGGCCTGAATGATATTCAGCGGCATGTCTATGTCACTGAATATCCACATACCAATGAGACTTAGCTGGGTAAGTGTTATGCGGCTAAGTCTAGAAATGCTACGGGATCTGTATCGGAAGATTTATGAGGAGAGGCTGAAGGATCTGAATGTTGTAATGTATACCCTGGAATAGAGGAAGTGCAGGGGAGATATGATGTAGACTTTCAGATACTTGAATGTTTTTAATGATGCATGTTCCTCAAAACTTTTCCAGAGGAAAGCAAACAGTAGAATTAGGGGTCACAATATGAAAATTCCGGGGGCATGACTCAGAACCAACGTCAGGCAATACTTTTTCACAGATTGGTGGATGCCTAGAATGCTGTTCCGGGAGAGGTGGTGAACACGAAAACAGTAAACAAATTCAAAAAAGCTTGGAATTAAAAATGTGGATTCCTAAAGGCTGGAGTTGAATATTAAGAAAAGGGTTCATGAGAGGTAACCGGAAGGCATGGGGATTATTACTCTTTATCAATTAGCTTACATGATTTTGATGCAATTACAGCATCACTTTTTGCTTCAACAGCAAGGGAAGGGTGGAAGACAAATTGGATTTAGACGACAACAAACACTGGGCCCTGACTTTTATGGTCCAGGATACTGATATGCACACATTAGGGAAAAAGCTCAGGACTGCTTCTATGGCCAAGTCCAAAAGCAAAGCACGTTCAAGCAGCAGCACTGTATGAATTATTAGGAAGGCTGCTCACCCTCTAAAAATGTTCCTAGCAGTAATTTTGTTATGGGTTTGACATTTGCTTGGTTTTGATTTTTAATATCTCTACCCTTAACATAAGACTTGGGGGTAACCTGCATGGAGTGGTAGTTATCATCATAAAAGGCTTGCTGGGCAGACTGGATGGATCATTTGGTCTTTTTCTGCCATGTTACTATGAATGACTTTGAACCAGTTTTCAAAGTGAAATTAAGCATGTACTTTCATCTTTGAAATTTGATGTGGGTAACAAAATTACCTCAGAAGTTTTACTTTCTTTTTCTACAAGTATATTTTTCATGGAAAATAACATGCTTAGAACTGAAAATACAATCTAGGTGCCTTCATTTCTAGCCCTGACCTAAACATTCCCCTGGGAATGTCTCCTCTAAAAAAGGTTAAAAGTAGGTAAGTTGTAGAACATTCTTCTTCATCTTAGCTGCATTGAGGAAGAACACTTGAGACAGCAAATGTATGTGCATAAATTGTTGTTTACATGCGTAAATGGTTTTGAAAATGTTCCTCCCTTTTTATGGCTTTTACTTTGTGTAGAGGTCTCCTCTAGCTGGCCCTAGTCTAATGCTGGGTTTAGAAAGTTAGAGGAGGGCAAACCATTCTGAATAGCATCTCCTCTGAGGCTTGCTGGAGCGGTGAGCTCCTGTGTGATTAAGGGAGGGGAGCAGAACGAGTAGGAGCAGACTTGAGTTGCACTTGAGAGGTTAAGAAGTGTTTTTTTTGGGTTCTCCCTATTTTTGGGCTCCCTGGAAGGTAAGCCATTCTCAGGACCCAACACAGGGACACTTTCATAGAAAGAGAGATAGAGAGACATCAAAGTTGTACTCCAGGAGAACATTTTAAACCCTGGATATAACTGGAACTCACTTTGTTTATGCAACATGATGATTTTAAACCAAACCACAGTAAACGTTTCATCTGGAACACCCCACCAGCGTGAAAGGTGACAGTGTGGGTAGGTCTAAGGGGGAAGAGAAGATGAGGGCTGTATTACCAAGATGAAAGTGGAGACTACAGGGAGGGAGGTAGTGGTTGGTCAAGGGAAGAGACAGCGTAGTCAGGCCAATTACATGCAGGAGGAAGCCCAGGTCAGGCTTATTAAGACTGAGTTGAGGAACATAGAAGAGCACAGCAGGAGGAGGAAGGCGATGGGAGAAAGGGAAGAGAGCAGATGTCAAGGAGGCCTTGGCCTCTGAAAAAAGCACAAACCTCCTATATCTTTTGAGGAGGTGAAGGGTAGAGTAGAACAGAGCTGTTGGTAGAGGAGTTGGAGCCAGAGGCTGGCACAAGCACTATGGAAACTGGTGTAAGACCACACCAACAGATGCTTTGTTTAACTCAAAACAATAACATTCTGGAGCTGATACTGGGAAACTCTAGTGTGATTCTTGGGAGAGATTCTACAAGAAAACGTGTGGTAGCATAGGAGTGCATTTATAAAGCACAGCATCAGATTCAGCAGCCTTGGGATCACCCTCAGGGCAATAAAACACATTATTGTTACTAACTGCATGAGTGCGTGCAGAGGAAAAAGTCATCTAAAGAACAAAACCCGCCACACATGAGTATATGAACATATATCAGTTTTGAAGGCATATGGCAGTGGATTTATATATCGTCTCTTTAGTATACAGAGATACAGTGAATGCACCCCCTGATGCAGAATTTCCATTTGAAACATGGACCGAGTTGGGGTACGTTAACCAGAGATGCAGCTTTTCTGAAAATGACCACTCAAGAACATCAAGTTAGATAAAAATTTAGAAATTGCTGGAGTGATAGACTAGATCAATATTTAAGCATAAGGCAACTGAAGGCCATTTTCATTCTGGCCAATAGTGCCTATTATAAAGATCTAGTAGTTTATATTAGATTTCTTAGATATAACATCATACACTCATATGTGGAGGGTTTTTTCCTTTGAGAAAAAGCCTTAAACATTGACATCAGGTCATTAAAAGAAGCATTTGGGAAAAGAGCACAAAGATCTCTACTGCAGTCTCTTTGCTCTCCTCTGCTTTTTCTGTCCTTCTCCCCAGGATCTGTCTGGCCTTTTCCTATGTTTTGTTCCATTCTCTCCACCCCCTTCCACCTCCTCCTCTCTCTACTTCTAGAATGTTCTCTTTTTCTCTCTGTTCTGACTGGCCTCCTCTCTTTTTCTCTCTCCTACTCCTCTGTCTCCCTCCAGTTAACTCCTTCTGCTTCAGCAGCCACATCTCCTACTTTTGACAATGCAAACTGTTAGTGAAGTCCCTGAAAAAGCACACAAGTTAAAATGTTCAGGTGTTAAATTGTCTGCCTTAGTAAGCACAGGCTAATAGAAGGTGCCAGGTTTACTATCCATACCACACTATTTAGCACATGCCCAATACAACCTAATTTACATCTAACGTTTCTTCATTCACTTGTACCTTTGTATTAATTTTAGTGTGTCTATACTAACACTTTCTGGGACCAGTTTAGTATGCCTGTTAGGGACTTATTGAACAGCATGCTATTGCAAGTGCATGCAAGTGAACAGTAAGCTTTAGTGAATAAATCCCTAAAAGAAAAAATCAATTACATCATTCACAGTTCCATTTAGAAATAGAAACCATACATTTCTAGGTTCATTGGTAACAATAAGAAACCTCAAGTTTCTATTAGCATTTAATAATTAAAACTCAAACGCACAAAGTTACTATTGGTATAATATGTAAGGGTGAAAATCCGTCATTCAAAATGCCCATTTTATATTTATAAATAGATCTCATTTAGGTTTTAAATTAAAATAGATGTAAATAATCACAGCTTTTAGTTACTTGCTGAAGTTTCCAGTTTGCGTTTGTGAGGTGGATCCTCAATTATTCTGATAATGTCACCACGGTTCTTAAGATCCATTGGCTTCTCCCAAACTGATAGCTGCATTTTAGGATTGAAGAAGAAGACTCGGTCATCTCCAGTCCAGACTATACACCTGTTTAAATTAATAAACTAATCTTAGTTGATCTGAAATACACATAAACTAGAAATTGCATACAATGGCTTCCAGTGCCGTCCTCATTGCACAGAATAATTGTAGAGAACTGATAGGAAATTGACAATTGTAAAGGAATACAATGTTCACTCTCCCTGCTGGTGAGAAAAATGGACATCATAAAATAGTTCAGTCTTTTAAAAAATGTATAAATGAGTAGTTTAAATTTTGCAATTACTATACAGTCAGAAAACATACATAAATTTTGCAATTACTATACAGTCAGAAAACATAACCCAGTATTATATCATTTTTAACATATAAACCGGTTTGATGCGGCCCTCGGTCGTGAAAGCCGGTATAGAAAATAATAAAATAAAATAAATAAAATAAAAATGTTGAGTCACAGGTAAAAGAATCATTCCATTATGGATCTCAGATGAATTAGTGCAATTACCACATTATTTCTATTAGATATATAGAACTAAAGGTCAATAAACGTTAGTCCTATAAAAACGTTACTAACGTTATAAAAACGTTAGTCCTATAAAAAAAAAGATACCAACTTCAACTTCTTTATTGCTCTTTAGTTCTATTATGGATCACAAAATCCGCAAAGCAAATCTATGAATGAAATCTAATAAGTAAACTTAATCACAATAATTGAACCAATATTTGATCAAATGCATTGTGAGTTTTACTTATTCAAATACTTCTAATTAATTGTAGTGTTTTCCATAATTTGTAAGGGTATAGCAAGAATGAATAAAATATCAAATTGATAAAAAATACATACGATCTTTCAATAAGGAACTGCTTCACTAAATATTTTTCCCATAGACATCCAATGGCCGCGTGCACATGTGCGCTGGATTTTAAAATCCACGCGCACATGTGTGGGTGGCTTGTGACTCGCGCGCGCGTGGGGGGGGGGGCGGATTTTACAAAGCAACACGCGGCGATACAATCGGGCCTTCCCCAGTTCTCTCCCAGTCCGTTCCTTTCCTACAACTAACTCTATCCTTCCTCCTTCTTCCCCTCTCCTCCCAGCCCCCTAAACCTACTATAACTATCCCTAATTTTTTTTATTTTATTTTAATACTTACTGCTCCACCGAAGCAGAAGTAATCTGTGCGCGCCAGCAGCTGGCTGGCACGCGCTTCCCCAGGACGGGGTAATGGCATTGTCTCAGCCCGCCCACCCCCCCCATCCTGACCACGCCACCCCAGGCTGCCCCTTTTCCCTTGGCTGGCAGTTCTGCACGAACCAGGGTTTATGTGCGTGGCTGGGCCCGTTGTAAGATGTGCACGGTGTGCGCAAGGCCGTGCCGCATGTGTAAACTCTGAAATTTACATGTGTAACCCTTTTAAAATCCGGGCCCTTTAGTGAACAGTGGAGTAAACCACTGCATAAGCAGGTGAGTTTTAAAAGCCTGACATGTGCATTAATTAGGGGATGGGTGACTATGTTAGGCTGGCTTGCACCGAAGGGATTTTAAAAGCCATCCGAATATGCATGTAAATGCTACTGCGCGCACATCTTGGAACTTGTCAAAAAGGGACTGGACGGGGCATGGGCAGTACATAGATGTTTAGACACTTGAACCAGAAATTAGCTCATAAATACTGACGCGATCCAACATGCACAGAAGTCCCTGGCCCTATGGATAGCATGTAGGTTAAAAAAAAAAAATTAAATCTAGGACCTATCTGTTAACTGGGCGAACTGGGGAGGAGCTGGTAATCTAAACTGGGGAGGAGCTGGTAATCTAAAAAGATTTGTAAACAACACAACCAAAGAATGCTTTTTCAAATTACAAGTTCTGAAAAAGCTAAAACCCTTACTACACGCTCACGACTTCCGCCTCGTCCTACAATCAATTATCCTCACCAAAATTGACTACTGCAACGCGTTGCTACTCGGTCTACCAGCCTCCACCATCAAGCCTCTCCAGATGGTACAAAATTCTGCAGCTAGGGTCTTGACCAATTCTAATAAGAGAGACCACATCACGCCCATCCTCTACAATCTCCACTGGCTTCCAATTAAATATAGAGTCTTCTACAAAGTCCTGACCCTCATACACAAATCCTTAAACAATATAGCACCAATCGATCTTACCCATCAACTACGTACCATTAAATCAACAAGACCAATCAGAAAAGCCTACCAAGACACCCTGGTCATCCCTCAAGCCAAAACTCCGCTAAGGAACAGGGCTTTTTCCACTGCAAGTCCTTCCCTTTGGAATTCACTTCCACCAGAACTCAGACAAGACTCTTGCCACCAGTCATTCAAGAAAAAACTGAAAACCTGGCTATTCAGTCAAGCATTTCCCTGATTACTAACAAGCCGCTTTCAACTTGCTATTTTTGCATGTACTTCGCTCTAAATGTATAACTCCACCTTCCTCCCCACCCCATTAAACTTCATTCCCCCCCCTTATAAATGCAATTTTACCCACCCATCCTGACCCCCCCTAACCCCTCCCCTCCCCCCCCATCCCTGTCACACCCTTTCCTATCCTCCTTGTACCCTATCACAATTGTTCGTTCAATTCACTCACGTGGAAGTTAGTTATCTAAGGCTTCTGTTACCAGCCTCTTGTTAAGGCATCTGTACAATTAGGAATAGGAATATCTCCTAATACCATGTTTTTTAGACATTGTTTTTTGATCATTTACTTTTTTTTCTTCTATTTAACTGCTATTTAAAAAGCTCTATTTTAAAACATTAAGTCATTTAGACATTTAAGACGTTGTTTTTTGTCATATATATATTTTTCTTCTATTTAACTGTTATCTAAAAAGTTCTTCGTTATATGTAATTGCCCCCAAGCAAGTTTTTCAACTGTTCTCTGTAAACCGTTTTGATTTGCATATAATGTAAGAAGATCGGTATATAAAAAATATAAATAAGAAATAAATAAGAAACATGCAATGGCATCAGCGCGCGTCCTTTTAAAATATCCCCACCTACGCCGTGATAGAAGCAGCTTTTGTGCACACAGGAGCACATCCACTTCAAATTAGGTGCACTTGTGCATGCAGCCAGGCTATTTTATAACATGCAAGCATCATAGTGTGCTTCCAACTCAAAAACTTTAATTATGCTTCTATATATGCAAAGTTTTATGTTAATGATAATATTAAAGGGGATTCTTGTCTTAACAGATCCACATTGTATTTAAATGAGATTAGTAAAATTTTGCATTAGAATCAGCTCATTTGCATTTTAATACAAAAATCTGCATTAATGGGACAAATGTGTTACTATTAATATGAACATGTTATAATACTGGTGCAATGTGGGCTCAGCGCTAACACATGCACATAATGGGGTAGATTTTCTAAATCTACGCGCGCGCGAACAAAAGTACGCCGGATTTTATAAGATACTCGCGTAGCCGCGCGCATCTTATAAAATCCGGGGTCGGCTTGCGCAAGGAGGTGCACATTTGTGCAACTTGTGTGCCGAGCCCAGCGCGTGCTGCCCGTTCCCTCCCCCCCCCCCCCCCCCCGGCACCTTCCCCTCCCTTCCCCAACCTAACCCACCCCCCGGCCCTATCTAACCCTTCCCCCTACCTTTGTTGGCAAAGTTACGCCAGCCAGAGGCTGGCGTAACTCTGCGCGCACCAGTGGGCTGCTGGTGCACCATTACCCGACCAGGGGGCTGGTCCGGAGGCTGCGACCACACCCCCGGGCTGGCGCCACATCCCCGCCACGCCCCAAAAATCATGCCACCTACCCGGCACGCCCCTGACACGCCCCCCTTGCGAAGCCCTGGGACTTACGCGCGTCCCGGTGCTTGCGCACGCCGCTGAGCCTATGCAAAATAGGCTCGGCATGCGCAGGGGGGTTTTAAAAGGGTTTCGCACATAACTTATGCGCGTAACCCTTTTAAAATCCGGCCGAACATTTGTTAATGTAGCTTAGTAAATACACATACACAGATGCTTTCTTAAAACCCAAACAATTTTATTATTTCAAAAACATCAAGGAGCTGGTATTCAAAGGCATTTAGCTAGATAAAGTTGTTCTGGCTAAATGCAGACTTTCAAATTTCCACAACTTATCTGGTTAAATTTTAGATGGATATCTCTTCTATCAAAAATTTAGCTGAGAAACATATGAATGTTCCAGGAGTGTTTCTGGGAGGCGTTAAGTTAGCTGGCTAACTTATAGTTAAAAATCAGCTAAGTTAGCTGGATAATTTGAGACCCAACTCATAACTGGATATCTTCAAAAAGATATCTGATTAAGTGGCACTGAAGAATTTTTTTTTTAAAGTTTGATTCTGGGCCTTCCAGCCTGATTCCCACCCCCCACCATAAAGATTTAAAACCCCTGCTGGCCGATTGCCTCCCTAACCCCTCTGAAGGGAAACAGTAAAAATGCTATTGGAGCCAGATCTCCTCCCCTCCTGCTAAATAGAAAAAAAACAATTATGGCCTTCCCCCTTATCCCTCCCATACCATCTCCCCAAACCCTCCCACATCCTAAGTACCTGATCACAACCCTGGGATTGCAATATGCTGCAGTCCTCGGTGCTTCCATTGTTGCCCTGGGCAGCAGCATTGAAAGTGTATGCTGTCTGTCTAATGTCATGTATTCTTGGTAGGATTGGAGATAGGAAGTTTCCTGTAATTACATTTCCATTATATCAAAGATTGATTCTAATAAGTTTATAGATATAGTAAAAGATATTTCAAGTAAACTGTATGGCAGGTCCCTGGACTCACTAGTGGCAGGTTAAACTTGGTTCCATTAGAAAGCTTAAACTCTGTGGCACCTGTGAAGCCACATCAGGATCACATGTTTAGGGGCTCTACCTGATTCTCTGAGGATTTCAATGTGTTAAAGAGGACTAGTAGAAAACTGAAAAGAAAATGGAAAAATCAAGGGGGAGACCAAGAGAAAGAAGCCTAGGCAGATCATTTTAAGAAATATGTGGCCATAACCCTGGCAAAAAAAAATCATATTTTACGGTAAATATCAAGACAGAAAGAAATAATAGCAGAGAGCTATTCTGATTAATGTCAGGGCTGGTGCTATAGGATGGATAAATAATGTATGTGGCATACTTTTTCACAAATTTGCTGAAGTTTTCCTCAAGTATTTGAAGTGGAATATATTAGTTCTTCAGCGACCGAGCTGGTTGCAGAGCTCCTTTGAAATAGCATAAGAAGTACTATGTTGTGTCAGATCAAAGATCCATTAATTCCATAATGCTGTCTCTAAAAATGGAGAAACCATGTCACTAGGAGGTACCGAGCAGATCCCAAAGATTAGCTCCATTCCTTGTTGTTGATTCCCAGGGATCAGTGACGGTTTTCACAAGTCTATCAGAAACGCTCATCTGTCAACTACACGAGAAAGAGCCTTTTCCATCGCTTCCCCCAAACTTTGGAACACCCTACCCAAAGCCCTGAGAATCCAGCACAACCTGAAAACATTCAAAAAAGACCTACAAACATTTATTTTCCGCAAATTCTATACTAGCTCTCAGACATCTGATCATCCCAGCTCTCAACCGAACTCGCATCTATAATCCTCTTATTTCCTGCTCTCCTTATGAACCTCCTTACCCTCCCCATTCAACCCCTCCATGCTCTCTGACTTGATGTGTTTTATATTTGAAAATGTTCACCTTACTTTACTGTTACAAATCTTCTATGAAAATGTATATTGTTCACAAGGTTTTACTGTGCTCAACTGCTATGATAATTACATAATCTGTAAACCGTTATGATGGCTCTACCGAATAACGGTATATAAAACTCAACAAATAAATAAATAAATAGATAATTATTGTTTATGGATTTTTCCTCTAGGAACTTGTCCAAAACCCCTATTAAACCTAGGTATTTTAGATGTCCTGACCGTATCCTCTGGCAAGAAATTCCACACAACACCACAAGATTTGCCATACTGGGATGGACCAAAGGTCCATTAAGCTCAGTAACCTGTTTCCAACAGTGGCCAATGTAGGTCATAGGTACCTGGCAGGATACCAAAAAGGTAGACAGATTCCATCCTGCTTATTGAGGAATAAGACCCAGATGCAGTTCAAAGGTCTCCGGAAATAATTAAAATCAAAGACTTTGCATACAGTTTATTTTTACGGTACCTTTTGATCTTAGCCTTTACTATTTCCTATTTTCTCTATGCATGGGTCTGAGACATTTTAACCCCAATCACATCAAGAGATTCTATCTAGATATGCTAAGTAACACGTAGATATCAAGCACTGTGATGAGCGTGTCTTAGGAAGCAGGAACACAAAACAAAGAAAGAATGGGAAGTAATACCATATATGGACAAGTTGGAATATTGGTGTGCGAGAGATAAGGAATGGAATATAGCTGTGCTCCACAGGGAAACATTTGCTTGGTATCTTTTTCTGCTACTTTGCAGGCAGCAAGTGGAGATTAGATTCCAGTACACTCCAGAACTCCTTTATACTTTGCTTTTTAACAAGGCTTCTGTAGTTTTTCCTTTTACTCCTCTCAATAATAAAAGTAGACTCCCTAAGTTGTTATTTAAGAAAAAACGGATTAACATAATCCCAGAGAAAAGCAGTGGATTTCCTCACATCCACTTTAATAATGGTTTCTTCAAACTTTTTTAAACCCAGCTACACTAACATTTTTTACCACATGCTCCGGCAATGAATTCCAGATTTTAATGATGCGTTAAAACATATTTTCTCTTATTTGTCTTAAATGTATTACGTATTAACTTCCTTGTGTATTAGCTAGCTTTTGTAAGAACATAAGAACATAAGAAATTGCCATGCTGGGTCAGACCAAGGGTCCATCAAGCCCAGCATTCTGTTTCCAACAGAAGCCAAACCAGGCCACAAGAATCTGGCAAATACCCAAACACTAAGAAGATCCCATGCTACTGATGCCATTAATATTAGAGGCCATTCCCTAAGTCAACTTGGTTAATAGCAATTAATGGACTTCTCTTCCAAGAACTTAAAAACCTTTTTAAAACCCAGCTACACTAACTGCACTAATCACATCCTCTGGCAACAAATACCAGAGCTTAATTGTGCGTTGAGTGAAAAAGAATTTTCTCTGATTAGTCTTAAATGTGCTACTTGCTTACTTCATGGAGTGCCCCTAGTCCTCCTACTATCCGAAAGTGTAAATAACCGATTCACATCTACTCTTTCAAGACCTCTCATGATTTTAAAGACCTCTATCTTATCCCCCCTCAGCCGTCTCTTCTCCAAGCTGAAAACCCCTAACCTCTTCAGCCTTTCCTCTTAGAGGAGCTGTTCCACCCCCTTTATCATTTTGGTTGCCTTTCTCTGTACCTTCTCCATCTCAACTATATCTTTTTTGAGATGTGGCGACCAGAATTGTTCACAGTATTCAAGGTGCGGTCTCACCATGGTGTGATACAGAGGCATTATGACATTTTCTGTTTTATTCACCTTTCCCTTCCTAATAATTCCTAACATTTTGTTTGCTTTTTGCACTGCGCACTGAGCCGACAATTTCAAAGTATTATCCACTTTGATGCCTAGATCTTTTTCCTGGGTGGTAGCTCCTAATATGGAACCTAACATCGTGTAACTACACCATGGGTTATTTTTCCCTATATGCAACACCTTGCACTTGTCCACATTAAATTTCATTTGTCATTTGGCTGCCCAATCTTCCAGTCTCGCAAGATCCTCCTGCATTATATCACAATCCGCTTGTGATTTAACTACTTTGAATAATTTTGTATCATCTGCAAATCTGATAACTTCACTCGTCATATTCCTTTCCAGATCATTTATAAATATATTGAAAAGCACCAGTCCAAGTACAGATCCCTGAGGCAATCCACTGTTTACCTTTTTCCACTGAGAAAATTGACCATTAATTCTACTCTCTGTTTCCTGTCTTTTAACCAGTTTGTAATCCACAAAAGGACATCACCTCCTATCCCATAACTTTTTAGTTTTCTTAGAAGCCTCTCATAAAGGACTTTGTCAAACGTCTTCTGAAAATCCAAATACACTACATCTACCGGTTCACCTTTATCCACATGTTTATTAACCCCTTTTTGAAAGAGTAAACAAACAATTTGGGGCAGATTTTAAAAGCCCTGTGCGCGCCGAGCCTATTTTACATAGGCCTGGTGACTCGCGCAAGCCCCGGGACGCGTGTATGTCCCGGGGCTTGAAAAAAGGGGCGGGGAATGGGTGGGGCGGGGCATGGCCAGAGGCAGAAGCCGGGAGGCAGGCACAACTTTAAAAACAAAGGACGGGGGGGGGGGGGGGGTAGGTAGGGCTGGGGGGTGGGTTAGGTAGGGGAAGGTGGGGGGAAGTGGAAGGAAAGTTCTGATTTCAGAACAGCCTCGGAGGGAACAGGGAAAGCCATGGGGCTCCCGTAGAGTTTGGCACGTGCAAGGTGCACAAGTGCATGTTATAAAATCGGGCAGATGCACGCACAAATCTACGCCCGAGCATATCTCTTAAAATCCGGCCCTTTGTGTTTACCTGTTCCATCCCACTTATTTTATAAGCCTCTATCATATCTCCCCTCAGCTGTTTCTCCTCTAAGGAAGTGCACTAGCCTCTTCAGCCTTTCCTCATAGGGGAATCATTCCATCCCCTTTATCATTTTGATCACTCTTCTCTTAACTTTTTCTAATTCTGCTATATCTTTTTTTGAGATGCAGTGACCAGAATTGCACACAATACTCAATGTGTGAATGATACACAGGTATTATAATATTCTCTGTTTTATTCTCAATTCCTTTTTTAATAAATCCTAGTATTCTATTTTCTTTCTTGGATCGGACCCCCCCCCCCCCCACACACACACACACGCACACACAGAGCATGATTTCAGCATATTATCCATGGTGACACCTAACTCCTTTGGTGACTCCCAATGTGGAACCTGAGCAATATCATAGAACAGTGATGGCTAACCTATGACACGCGTGTCAGAGGTGACACGCCGAGCCGTTTTGGCTGACACGCGCAGCGTTTCGAGGACTATCAGGAATTTTTTTTTTTTTTATCGGCTGCGCTGAGCCTTTTCTTTTTCAGCTGCGCCGAGCCTTTAAATGTGTTTTTTAGTTTCCCCCTACCCTCCACCAATGCCCCCGGGCGCAGGGAGGCTCATGCGTCGCAGCGATGAGGCTCAAGACAACGCGCTGATGCTCCTCCTTCCTGCCTGTGCGGCCCCGGAAGTAAACGTTGCCGGAGCCGCGTGGGCAGGAAGGAGGAAGCGAATCAGCGCGTGCAAAAGAGGAGGAGCCGCCGCGGGTCGCTGCGAATCCCAAGTCGCAGCGGCCCAAGAAGAGGAAGAGGCCCGGTAGCAGGGCTGCCACGGCCCGAGAAGATCAGGGCCGCTGCAGAGCCCATCCTGCGGCGACCCGCGAAGAGGAGGTCCAGAGGTGAGAGAGAGGCTGAGGGCCCGTAGAGTGCGTGTATGAGGTGAGTTGAGAGAGAGGACCTGAATGTTTGCAGAGACAGCATGTGAGAGCCTGTGTGTGTGTGTGTGAGAGAGAGAGAGAGCATGTGCCAGTGAGAGCCTGTGTATATGAATGATTGTATGAGAGAGCATGTGCCAGTGAGAGCCTGTGTGTATGAATGATTGTATGAGAGAGAGCATGTGCCAGTGAGAGCCTGTGTGTATGAATGATTGTATGAGAGAGCATGTGCCAGTGAGAGCCTGTGTGTATGAATGATTGTATGAGAGAGAGCATGTGCCAGTGAGAGCCTGTGTGTATGAATGATTGTATGAGAGAGAGCATGTGCCAGTGAGAGCCTGTGTATATGAATGATTGTATGAGAGAGCATGTGCCAGTGAGAGCCTGTGTGTATGAATGATTGTATGAGAGAGAGCATGTGCCAGTGAGAGCCTGTGTATATGAATGATTGTATGAGAGAGCATGTGCCAGTGAGAACCTGTGTGTATGAATGATTGTATGAGAGAGAGCATGTGCCAGTGAGAGCCTGTGTATATGAATGATTGTATGAGAGAGAGCATGTGCCAGTGAGAGCCTGTGTGTGTGAGAAAGAGAAATGCATGTGAGAATGAGAACCTGACTGTGTGTTTGAGGGAAGAAGATGGAGAAAAAAGAAACAGAAAAAAAGACAATATAAAAGGAATTGGCAAAAAAATAAGAAAGGGAAGGTGAAAAAAAAGCCTGTGACCAACCAATTAGAAAACTAAGATCAGACAGCAAAGGCAAAAAAAAAAAAAATGTACTTTTTAGTGATTGGCACATGTACTCTTTGGGAATGTGCAAGAATAGCACTTTCTCAACGGATCTCACAATGTACGAGATCAGCATGGAGAAAGTGGAAGCCCACGGGGCCTGCACAGAGGAGGCAGCAGAATGGACTTCAGTGTCAGTAGCAGCAATCGGCACCTCCGCAATAGCCACGCGGCATCAGTGACAGTGGCAGCAGAGGAATGAGAGAGGTTCTGAGGTTGCTGGCAAAAGAAAGAGAGGGGGGGGTCTACCTTTAGTGTGTGAATGTGTATGAATGGGACTCTGCCTGGGGGTGTATGTGTGTGAATGCATGGGTGCCTGCCTGGGGGTCTGTGTGTGTGAGAATGAATGTGTGCATGCCTGGGAGATGGGGAGGGAGTGTTGTGAACATGAATGGGAGCCAATAAAAGAAACCAACTGACAGATGAAGTTTGTAACGCTTGCTTGGACTTGAAGTGTACGAAATACCAACCTTCAATTGAAGATTTAGCCAATGAAATTCAGCAACAAAAAAGTCACTAAGCAGGTAAGGTAAAGAATTATTTGTTTTTGCTTTATTAATAAATACAGTATATATATTAAAATTATAACTTTGTTGATTAGAGCTACAAATATCACAAAATTATGGATTTTTCTAGAAGTGACACACCACCCGAGTTATGCTCGGTTTTTTTTTATGAATTTTGACACACTGAGCTCAAAAGGTTGGCCATCACTGTCATAGAACAAGTGGCGTGAGCAGCATTACCCTATCAACCTACAGAAAGGTCAGGAACACCAGGCAATTTCACGTGGGCAATGTGTTATGTGCAAGAATACATAGGCAAGCATTCACTGATAATATCCCGCACAAGATAAATAATATATATCATAGAAGCTGAACAGACTACACTACTAAGAATATTGGGGTAGATTTTTAAAGTAATGCGTGGGCGTAGATTTGTTCGCGCAACCCGTCGTGAACAAATCTATGCCCGATTTTATAACATGCGCGCGCTACATCTTAAACTTTATTCACCACTGTACTGGTAACCAGTGCAAGTTGTACAAAACAGGGGTAATGTGGTCCCATCTGTTGCAACCAGAAATCAGCTGGTGGCAGAATTTTGTAACAGCTGTAATGATCTCAGTGATGTCACAGGCAGACCAATGTAAACCAAGTTACAGTAGCCTAGTAGCAATAGTACTGGGGCCTGAACCACTGACCAAAAGTCAGATGGCCTTAATAATGGCTTTAAGCCATGCATGATGCACAATAATTTTAAAAAGCCTGAACAAATTATAGCTTTCATCTGGTGAGTATAAGACAAGCAAGAATCAGTTAATAGCCCTAAGTACTTTACAACTGGGTGTTATAATTTAGAAGGTGGACCCTTGGTCTGGCGATGAACGTAAGTCCTACCGTCGGAAGGCAAGGCCAATCTCAAGGGTCACTGTGGGTGAACGATGAAGATCTGGATGCAGGCGCCTCATGCAGGTCGTGTAATCCAGATAGCTGGCGCCTCCAGCAGGTTGTGCGAGCAGAAGCTGGTGCCTCCAGCAGGTCGTGAGAACAGGAGCTGGCGCCTCCAGCAGGTCGTGAGAAAAGGAGCTGGCGTCTCCAGCAGGTTGTGGGAACAGGAGCTGGTGCCTCCAGCAGGTCGTGAGAACAGAAGGTACCACAGCCAGTCCATGGAACAAGAGCCAGGAAACTCCGCAGCCAGTCCAGGGGTCGAGAGCCAGAAGGTACCACAGCCAGTCCAGGGATCAAGAGCCAGAATATTCCGCAACCAGTCCAGGGGTCGAGAGCCAGGGAAGGAACGGCAGCCGGTCCAGGGGTTGAGAGCCAGAAAGTTCCACAGCCAGTCCAGGGAACAAGAGCCAGAAAACTCCGCAGCCAGTCCAGGGGTCGAGAGCCAGAAGGTACCACAGCCAGTCCAGGGATCAAGAGCCAGAATATTCCGCAACCAGTCCAGGGGTCGAGAGCCAGGGAAGGAACGGCAGCCAATCCAGGAATCACACACAGAGGAACAAATCAGGAACCATGAACAGGAACAACCACTAGAGCCAAAAAGCCAAGGCAAGGTCTGAGGCACCCTGCCTTGCCTTAAATAGTCCAATCCAAACCGAGGTCCACAGGAAGGTGTTCTGCCATTTCCTGTAGTGGCCCTTTTAAGAATCAGCTTCTGCCGCGCGCGCGGCCCTAGGGAACTCAGCAGGGCAGAGTCAGCAGCAAGCAGGAAGACGGCCGACGCCGCGGCCATGTTGTGAGTAGCAGGGATGCCGCGGAATGACCCCCTGATGCCGAAGCAGTCACCGTAAGCGGAGCGGTCTGCCGCGCCAGTGAGTGTCTGGTCCCGGTCGCAGCTTACCATCTCCGGAGGCCATAACACTGGGGCAATTGGTAAAAAGTAAAAAAAAACCAACCGAAAAAAAAGGAACTTGTTGGGAAGACTAGATAGACCATTTTGGTCTTTATCTGCCATCATTCAATATGCTATTATGTTACAAACAGGTTCCATTTAGATGTTTAGTGGTAGTGCCAATAGGACTGAATCCAGTGGAACTGCTGTATCTATTGAGCACCATGTAGAGTAACTCTCCCGAATCCTGCCTTGCTGCTTCCTCGTACTAAGATATGAATAAAACCAATTTAGAACCAAAGCAGAAATCCCACATTCTTTTAGGCGATATAGAAGTGTCTGATGGCAAAATTTCCCTTTGCTAAATTCATGTTCCCTCTTCTCAATTAAGACTTAGAGATGTGCTTCGGGTACAAATTTTGTGTCAGGCTTCGTTTCGGGGCCCCCCCCCATGGGAATTTTGTTTTTCCTGTGTTTCGGGGGGGGGGGGGGGTTTGGGAGCCCCAATTTTCAAGTTAGAGTTAGTGTGCACTATCGGGAGTTAGCGTGCACTAACTAAAAAATGAATTTTTTCCGAAATTTCAGAAAAAATTCAATCGTTTTTCGGTTCTCCCAAACCATTCTGAATTAGGAAATTTCATTGACATTGCCTAATTCGGGAAAAACAATTGCACATCCCTACAGTTTATCCATATGACCAGCGATGTTTTCTTAAGAACAACTTCAACTTTATTTATTTATTTAAAATATTTCTATACCGTCTTAACAATATGTAATTGACCAAAACGGTTTACAAAAGTAGTTACAAATAATAATAAAATAAAATATAGTAAAATAAAATAAAAATTGCATAGAGTTTAGTTTAAATCTCTGCATAAACATAGCACCAATGTCAGACTCCATAGTCTATAGTCTCCTGGATCACCACTGGAGTCCTTTAAAGAAAATTGGTGTTACATTGACTACCATTCAGTCTTTTGGCATTTATTTATTTATTTATTTTTGGTTTTTATATACCGATGTTCCTGTATAATATACATATCACACCAGTTTACAGGGAAATAAAACTGTCGCCTCGTGGGCGGTTTACATTGAAACAAAATAACAAATAGCATAAAGGAGCATAAAGGAACTTAAAGGAGCTTACAGAGAAACAATCATGTCTAGTTAAATTATGATAATGAACTATTCAGAAACCTATGTACAGTACATGATGGTGGGTCAAAGTCTATACAGATATTGTATTCTTCCGGCTCTTAGTTCTCCGGGAATGCTTGTACGAAAAACCAAGTCTTTAGCTTCTTTTTGAATGTAATATGGCAAGGTTCACGGCGAAGGTCCGGAGGGAGCGAATTCCAGAGTGTGGGACCCGCTGTGGATAGTGCGCGTTTCCTCAGGGAGGTTTTCGCCGGCTGGATGAGTAGCATCCAGCCGGCGAAACTTCTAGTCGGTCTCTTGGAAATGTGTAGCTGGAGTTGAAAAGTTAGGTTGAGAGGAGAGATGTTATGTAGGAGAGATGTTATGTAGGGCCATCATAATGGTTTTAAAGTGAATCCTGTATTTAATTGGTAGCCAATGAAGGTGCTGGAGGATGGGAGTGATATGATCCCTTTTTTTGGTGTTTGTGAGAATTCTGGCCGTAGCGTTCAGGACCATCTGAAGTGGTTTGGTGGTGCTAGCGGGAAGGCCCAGGAGGAGTGAGTTGCAGTAGTCCAGTTTCGGGAGTATGATGGATTGTAGAACCAGGCGGAAGTCTCTGTAGAGTAGTAGTGGTTTTAATTTTTTTAATACTTGCAATTTAAAGAAGCATTCTTTTGTGGTGTTGTTTACGAACTTGTTGAGGCTGAGTCTGTTATCTAGGAGTACACCCAGGTCTCTTACTTGTGGCAAAGTGAGGTCCATGGAGGTGACAGGACATTGGTTAGCAGTTGGAGTGAAGGGTGGGACATAGTTTTCAGGAGCTATAAGGAGGATTTCAGTTTTGTTTGTGTTTAGAATCAGGTTGAGACTGGCGAGTAGGTTGTTGATTGCTGAGAGGCAGTTATTCCAATATGACATAGTTTTGTGTAGAGATTCTGCTATAGGGATGAGGGATCCGCGTATGGTAAGTAGGTGACAGAGAGGGAGAAGATAGATATTGAAAAGAGTGGGTGAAAGGGATGATCCTTGCGGTACCCCCATCTTGGATTCAATGGGGTGAGACTCTTGGACATCTTGGATTCAATGGGGTGAGGCATAGTGGCTGATATTATTGATAGGTTACAGATTGCTATCAATAGGTCTAATACTTCATATTTAAGTTATTTTAGAACTATAGAATGAATACCATTGGGCCTGGTGATTTGTTAATTTTTAGTTAAACTCTATTACATTTTCCATTCCATTGGTGAATAGCAATTCAATAGCATGAGAAGAAGACTTCCCTGAATATGAGAAGAATTTTCAATAAAATGATTGAAATGAAATGATTAAAATGGCAGTTGTAGGGGAAATTCCACAGAAAATCATAAGGAGAGGGCAATATAGCAGAGCTGTTGGAGAAACATACCACAAAACTGTATTTCACAATTAAGAGGAACATTCTGCAAGACTGTCTCATGTCCCAACTCATGGACTACCTTGAAAGCAACAATATCCTTCGCCTCTTTCAATTTGGCTTTCGTAAAAACTTGAGCACCGAAACACTCTTACTTTCCCTCACTGATGCCCTCCTCATTGGCCTAGATCAAGGTCATAGTTACATCATTGCCTTCCTTGACATCTCTTCAGCCTTCGACACGATAAGCCACAACCTCCTCCTTTCCCGCCTATCTGACATAGGCATCTCTGGCGCAGCCCTCCTTTGGTTCAAATCCTACCTGGCTAACAGACAATTCTTTGTAAAACTAGGCAACTCAGAATCCACACACTTCTGCCTCACTCAAGGAGTCCCTCAAGGCTCCTCCCTTTCCTCCACCCTATTTAATACATACCTCCTGCCCCTCTGCCAGCTACTATCTGACCTCGGCCTCAAATTCTACATCTACGCAGATGATGTACAAATCATCATACCAATACAACAATCCATCTCCAAAATGCTAAAATTCTGGGAAAAATGCTTCAGTTCCATTAACTCCCTACTCACGAACCTCCACCTTGCCCTCAACTCCTCGAAGACAGAACTGCCCCTCATCCCCAATCACCAAACGTTCAAGCTCTCCCCAACAAGTGACCCGGCTTTCAGCTTCTTCACCTCACAGCCTCCCGTATGAAACCTTGGTGTTCTAATTGATCAGCACTTAAACCTAAAAAAACACATCAATTCTGTCCTAAAACATGGCTTCTATAAGCTCAATGTTATAAAAAAAACCTCAAACCTTTACTCCATACCCACAATCTCAGAACAGTCATTCAAGCAACCCTTTCTTCTAAACTGGACTACTGCAACTCCTTATATCTAGGCCTACCCTTCTCCACCATCAAACCACTCCAAATGCTACAAAACACCATTGCTAGAACCATCATGAATGCCTGCAAATCTGATCACATAATCCCCCTCCTTAAAGACCTCCACTGGCTCCCCATCCCATCCCATCACACATACGCTTCAAGACCCTCACCATTATTCACAAATCCATCTACAAACACAACTCCAGCTGGCTCGATGAGCCCCTCCGATTCACACCCTCCACCCGCCCTACCAAAGCAATTCTTAAAGGTACCTTGCACATCCCATCCCTCAAGAATGCTCGCCTCACCTCAACAAGGGATCGTGCCCTATCAATTGCTGTCCCCACCCGATGGAATGCACTATCCACAAACCCCTGCCTTGAGCCTTGCCTCTTCAAATTCAAGAAAAAGTTAAAGACCTGGCTTTTCCACCAGGCTTATCCAGACTAGATCCATGCGCATCAACTCATTACTACTAATTTTATTCCTCCTAAGTTAATACTTAGAGAATAGCCACTGCCATTAGCAATGATAACATGGAATAGACTTAGTTTTTGGGTACTTGCCAGGTTCTTATGGCCTGGATTGGCCACTGTTGGAAACAGGATGCTGGGCTTGATGGACCCTTGGTCTGACCCAGTATGGCATTTTCCTATGTTCTTATGTTCTTAATACGTTAATACGTTACCCTTCAAGTTCTTCATTTCTGGCTCGTCTATCCAGTTTCTCTAGTTGCTGCCCTATGTTGCAATATGTTACTCTTTGTTGTCCCATCCCCCCCCCCCCCCATTTCCCTGTTTTTTGTATTTTCCATGTATTGTTTGATGTAAACCGATATGATGTACCTACTAATATCGGTATAAAAAACCTGTTAAATAAATAAATAAATAAAAATAGTACAAAACATTCTAGAAAACACTTTCATAGTAAAGATGTATTAGTTTAATAAAAAAGTATCGCTTGCAACTTGTATGTTGACCTATTCCTACAGTACAGAGGAACATTCTATTGGCATATGTTTCATAGTACAGAACATTCCACGGTTCAGGAGAAAATTCTGTATTTCACAAAACAAAGGAACATTCTACAGAATAATGTCTCACAATACAAAAGCTAATATCATTCACCTCCCCACTAGAATCTATAACCATTGTTTGTTAGTTGTGAAAGACCATCAAATTTTCACACTGCTTGTTTCTACAAGAACCTTCACAATTGAAATTTGTGGTTTATCTTTCATTACTCTCAAATGTCCACTTGATCATTTTTAAATGTTTTATTATGCAAATAAATCTCATTTTCAAGCAAAATGCACTTATCTGAGCAATCATTCCAATGCTGAACTGCGTTTTGAAATCAAATCTCTGCGTCAGGATTAATTGCATAATAGAATATTTAAAAATGATCAAGTGGACATTTGTGACCGATGATGAAAGATACACAGGTTTCAGTTTTGTGGAAGTTCTTGTAGAAACAAGCAGTGTGAAAATTTGATTGTTATAGATCCTAATGGGCAGGTGGATAATATTAGCAGAATGTTCCACCGTGGATGGTTTTTAAATTGGTAGTAGGCAGTCACAATACAAAAGAACATTATGCAGAACTTTCTCACAGGCTAATATCTCATCAGTAATGAAAAATGAAATGTGCCATGCAAATATCCATGGAAAACCTACTTAAGCAGCAGACTGCAAACCAGGGAAGCCAGGATTCAAATCCTGCTACTGCTCCTTGTGCCCTTGCGCAAGTCAATTCACCCTCTATTGTCACAGGTACAAACTAAGGGCCTGATTTAGTAATGCTTTTCTCCCATTCAATGTCTATGGAAAAAATGCTTAGTAAATTAGGCTCTTAGACTGTAAGCTCCCTAGGGACAGGGAAATACCTGAGGTATCTGAATGTAATCAGTTTTGAAAGGCATAATATATATAAAAATTAAAAATAGATCAAATACCTATTGTTACTACTTATAAATCCATAATATAATCATTCAAAGCAAAACAACTCAGCTCACTGTAGATAAAATATTGAGAAACATGCACTGAACCATCTGTCATAGCCTACAAGTAACCTCCAACCTCAATATTATACTCTACCATCTAACCAGGCAAAGGAACAAGAGAGAGTGTACCATGTCATAAGAAGAATTACAAAGCCTGCAAATATTAGGGATGTGAATCGTTTTTTGACGATTTAAAACAATCGTCAGATATATTTTAAATTGTCAAAAATAGTTAGAGCCGCGATACAATAGCAATTCCCCCGATTTATCGTCAAAAAATCATAAATCGAGGGAGGGCGGGAAAACCGGCACACCAAAACAGCCCTAAAACCCACCCCGACCCTTTAAAATAAATCCCCCACCCTCCCGAACCCCCCAAAATGTTTTAAATTACCTGGGGTCCAGTCGGGGGGGGGGGGGGTCCCCGGCGCGATCTCCCGCTCTCTGGCCACAGCGGCGTTAATAGAAATGGCGCCGGTGGCCCTTTGCCCTTATCATATCACAGGGCAAAGGTAGGGCCGGCGCCATTTTGGTTCCTGGCTCCTGACGTCACGAGTGCAGGAGATCACTCCCAGACCCCCGCTGGACCCCCAGGGACTTTTGGCTAGCTTGGGGGGGCCTCCTGACCCCCACAAGACTTGCCAAAAGTCCAGCGGGGGTCCGGGAGCGACCTCCTGCATGCCAATATTCAAAATGGCGTCGGCGCTACCTTTGCCCTCACTATGTCATACGGGCGATGTCGGCCCGTATGACATAGCCCGCTGGACTTTTGGTAAGTCTTGTGGGGGTCAGGAGGCCCCCCCAAGCTGGCCAAAAATCCCTGGGGGTCTAGCGGGGGTCCGGGAGCGATCTCCTGCACTCGTGATGTCGGGAGCCAGGAACCAAAATGGCGCTGGCGCTACCTTTGCCCTGTCATATGATAAGAGCAAAGGGCCACCGGTGCCATTTCTATTAACGCAGCCGTGGCCAGAGAGCGGGAGATCACGCCGGGACCCCCCCACTGGACCCCAGGTAATTTAAAACATTTTGGGGGGGTTCGGGAGGGTGGGGATTTATTTTAAAGGGTCGGGGTGGGTTTTAGGGCTGTTTTGGTGTGCCGGTTTTCCCGCCCTCCCCCCTCCCCCGATAAAACAAATTTTTAACCAAAAAAACTAAGACGATCAGATTTCCCCCCCCCCCCCCTCAGCCAAAATCGATTGTTAAGACGATCGATCACACGATTCACATCCATAGCAAATATTGTGTATGTGCACACTAATTACCATCCCTACCACATTCCACAAACCTATGGAAGTATATTAATGATTCATCCACAAAGCTAGCAATATAGTATATCTTATTTGGTGAAAGAAATATCCCAACAAAGGATATGTGAGAAATACGAAAATAGTCCTTGAAGCCAGAATGATCTGTGTAACAGCACCTCTCCAAACCAGAGTACTCAGTCTCTGACTTATCTGTGTTATATCTCAGGTTTGGTCTGACATAGAAAAGAACCTTATCTCTGTAGCACCACAATTGTAGAATTCTTCTAAAGTAGTCCAAATTGAAGTATGGTAACTAAGTTTTAGATGACTTCTGAAGATCTGGCTATTTATGTCAACATTTGAAACCTAAGCTGGGCAGAGCCTTTAATATAATTTTATTTTTCTAGTATTTATTTCTGTGGTGTCTGTTCTTACATTATTGCATTTTCATTTGGTTACTAAATATTCCTGAGTGTCTGTCTATAGTCAGAATATTAAGGAGTAGGGGAACCTTGGGAGAGGAGAGGAGGTCTTCGGAGGAGCCTTTCCTGCACCCCAACCGTCTTGGTGAGACTGCCAATTAGATTGCAATTCCAGCTGAGTCCAGAGCCGGCCGCCGATGTCATCTTTGCTGGACCGCGGGACCTTTAAATCCCACGGCAGAGCGGCACACCACTGCCGAAGGCGAGTCGCCTAAGCCGTGCGCGCCGAAGGGGCACGTGGCTTTGACCGGCTTCTACCGCCTTCGACTGTGTATCTGGAAATTGCCTTTAATGGATTTTCTGGTTCCATGGGTCGAAAAAGGATGGCAAAGATCACCACCTCATCTCCAGCTACCTTAGAAACATTGGCCCCATGGATGCGCATGTGAGTAGGCTAGATATGCCACAAGAGGACTGCATTTGAGACAATTCGAGTATCTCTTTGTGTCCAGACAATGGCCCTACTCCTCACTAACCCCCAGGAGCTACAGCTGAGGAGGGTTCCATTGAATTTGATTCTGCAAACGTGAGTGATGAAGAATTAAATTCCCCTTTAGTGAAACTTTCTGTAACATCTCAGCCGAGTTTGCAACAACAAGGAATATTGAGTGGCACTCCTCCTGTGGGCATTGGTAACATTCAAGTGAACATTGAAGATTTATCCAATGTCACATTGGGAGATTTGTGGAGAATGCTGGTTAAGCTGGACTCAAATGTATCACAAGTTAATTCTTGTCTCTCCGCCTTAGTAAATGTTAACATATTGTCTATTGAATAACAGGGGAAAAAATTTCCTGAGTTAAGGCTTTATCAACAAAAGGTCAGAATATCCAGAACATTGAAAATATGCATATAACTGATAGTTTGTCTCTATATACAGAATTGGAAAATATTACAAATTTAATAAGAGTAAAGAATTTACGATTTGTTAACTTTCCAGTAACAAGATTGCTATCTCCTTATGAGATGTTTAGGAAGGTCTTATAAGGAAAATCTACTATATGAAGAGAATAAGATTCCTTTTATATCAAAAATATTTTATTTTCTCAGTCAGCCTAATAATATACCAGGCTAGGCAATTGAAAGTAGCCCAGGTATTTCAACAGAGAGGAGCAGTCGGGAGGAGGTGTGGCGCTTTATGTCCGGGATGGCATAGAGTCCAACAGGATAAACATCCTGCATGAGACTAAATACAAAATTGAATCTTTATGGGTAGAAATCCCTTGTGTATCAGGGAAGACTACAGTGATAGGGGTATACTACCGTCCACCTGGTCAAGATGGTGAGATGGACAGTGAAATGCTAAGAGAAATTAGGGAAGCCAACCAAATTGGTAGTGCAGTAATAATGGGAGACTTCAATTACCCCAATATAGACTGGGTAAATGTATCATCGGGTCACGCTAGAGAGATAACGTTCCTGGATGGAATAAATGATAGCTTTATGGAGCAAATGGTTCAGGAACCGACGAGAGAGGGAGCAATTTTAGATCTAATTCTCAGTGGAGCACAGGACTTGGTGAGAGAGGTAACGGTGGTGGGGCCGCTTGGCAATAGTGATCATAATATGATCAGATTTGATTTAATGACTGGAAAAGGAACAGTGTGCAAATCCAAAGCTCTCGTGCTAAACTTTCAAAAGGGAAACTTTGATAAAATGAGAAAAATTGTTAGAAAAAAACTGAAAGGAGCAGCTACAAAAGTAAAAAATGTCCAAGAGGCGTGGTCATTGTTAAAAAATACCATTCTAGAAGCACAGTCCAGATGTATTCCACACATTAAGAAAGGTGGAAAGAAGGCAAAACGATTACCGGCATGGTTAAAAGGGGAGGTGAAAGAAGCTATTTTAGCCAAAAGATCTTCATTCAAAAATTGGAAGAAGGATCCAACAGAAGAAAATAGGATAAAGCATAAACATTGGCAAGTTAAATGTAAGACATTGATAAGACAGGCTAAGAGAGAATTTGAAAAGAAGTTGGCTGTAGAGGCAAAAACTCACAGTAAAAACTTTTTTAAATATATCCGAAGCAGAAAGCCTGTGAGGGAGTCAGTTGGACCGTTAGATGATCGAGGGGTTAAAGGGGCACTTAGAGAAGATAAGGCCATCGCGGAAAGATTAAATGATTTCTTTGCTTCGGTGTTTACTGAAGAGGATGTTGGGGAGGTACCCATAATGGAGAAGGTTTTCATGGGTAATGATTCAGATGGACTGAATCAAATCACGGTGAACCTAGAAGATGTGGTAGGCCTGATTGACAAACTGAAGAGTAGTAAATCACCTGGACCGGATGGTATACACCCCAGAGTTCTGAAGGAACTAAAAAATGAAATTTCAGACCTATTAGTAAAAATTTGTAACTTATCATTAAAATCATCCATTGTACCTGAAGACTGGAGGATAGCAAATGTAACCCCAATATTTAAAAAGGGCTCCAGGGGCGATCCGGGAAACTACAGACCGGTTAGCCTGACTTCAGTGCCAGGAAAAATAGTGGAAAGTGTTCTAAACATCAAAATCACAGAACATATAGAAAGACATGGTTTAATGGAACAAAGTCAGCATGGCTTTACCCAGGGCAAGTCTTGCCTCACAAATCTGCTTCACTTTTTTGAAGGAGTTAATAAACATGTGGATAAAGGTGAACCGGTAGATATAGTATACTTGGATTTTCAGAAGGCGTTTGACAAAGTTCCTCATGAGAGGCTTCTAGGAAAAGTAAAAAGTCATGGGATAGGTGGCGATGTCCTTTCGTGGATTGCAAACTGGCTAAAAGACAGGAAACAGAGAGTAGGATTAAATGGGCAATTTTCTCAGTGGAAGGGAGTGGACAGTGGAGTGCCTCAGGGATCTGTATTGGGACCCTTACTGTTCAATATATTTATAAATGATCTGGAAAGAAATACGACGAGTGAGATAATCAAATTTGCAGATGACACAAAATTGTGCAGAGTAGTTAAATCACAAGCAGATTGTGATAAATTGCAGGAAGACCTTGTGAGACTGGAAAATTGGGCATCCAAATGGCAGATGAAATTTAATGTGGAAAAGTGCAAGGTGATGCATATAGGGAAAAATAACCCATGCTATAATTACACGATGTTGGGTTCCATATTAGGTGCTACAACCCAAGAAAGAGATCTAGGTGTCATAGTGGATAACACATTGAAATCGTCGGTTCAGTGTGCTGCGGCAGTCAAAAAAGCAAACAGAATGTTGGGAATTATTAGAAAAGGAATGATGAATAAAACGGAAAATGTCATAATGCCTCTGTATCGCTCCATGGTGAGACCGCACCTTGAATACTGTGTACAATTCTGGTCGCCGCATCTCAAAAAAGATATAATTGCGATGGAGAAGGTACAGAGAAGGGCTACCAAAATGATAAGGGGAATGGAACAACTCCCCTATGAGGAAAGACTAAAGAGATTAGGACTTTTCAGCTTGGAGAAGAGACGACTGAGGGGGGATATGATAGAGGTGTTTAAAATCATGAGAGGTCTAGAACGGGTAGATGTGAATCGGTTATTTACTCTTTCAGATAGTAGAAGGACTAGGGGACACTCCATGAAGTTAGCATGGGGCACATTTAAAACTAATCGGAGAAAGTTCTTTTTTACTCAACGCACAATTAAACTCTGGAATTTGTTGCCAGAGAATGTGGTTCGTGCAGGTAGTATAGCTGTGTTTAAAAAAGGATTGGATAAGTTCTTGGAGGAGAAGTCCATTACCTGCTATTAGGTTCACTTAGAGAATAGCCACTGCCATTAGCAATGGTTACATGGAATAGACTTAGTTTTTGGGTACTTGCCAGGTTCTTATGGCCTGGATTGGCCACTGTTGGAAACAGGATGCTGGGCTTGATGGACCCTTGGTCTGACCCAGTATGGCATTTTCTTATGTTCTTATGTTCTTATTTCTTGAAGAATCATTAGATATCATAAATAAAAGCAACGTTGTTTGTTTTCTTTTCTTTGGAAAGAGAGAAAGAAAGTGTATTTGAAAAATTCTTTAAAAATAAAGATGTCCCATTTTGTGGACAGAAAATATACATCTTTCCTAATGTCTCCAAGCCTACTCAGGCTTGTAGGAGGCATTTCCTAGCCTTGAAAAGTAAAGTCCTCGAGATCGGGGCAATTTTTATTTAAAAATTCCTTGTAGATATCATATTATTCTCCCAGTTCTCCCCTCCCCTATTCTATGTAATTTCTACCTTTCGTTACAATGTAAACCGATATGATGTGTACTTTAATGTCGGTATAAAAAAGATGTTAAATAAAAATAAAAACTAAAAACTTTCAAGGCAAGAAGTTTAACAAGTTTGCTTATATTATATTTTGTGATAGTTTCTTGGTGTAAAAAGAAAAGTTCAATAAAGAGAAAATATATTTTAAAAAAAAGAATATTAAGGAGCATTATTTTGTTGTTTCTTTGCTTTTAAGTTGGAAATATTTGTATAGATTTATAAGTCCTGATCTCTGATACCTCTAAGGCCTGGATTTTCTAAGGTCACAGACCTTAGAGAATCCGGCGGTAACAGGGGGCGGGGGCAAAGCGAGGGGCAGGCCTGCGAAAGCCGGCAGTGATCGCACCTCCGCGGTGCGATCGCTGCCGGCTTTCGCACCCAATAGCACCATCGTAAAAGGCGGTGCTATTGGGCGCGCTACTGGCAGCAAAAAGGGTTCTTACCTTTTCACCGCCAGCGAAGTTTCCGCCGCATCAATCCCGACTTCTCCTCTTCCAGGGACCACTCCGCCCTGACTCCGCCCTGATCTAGCTATCGCATGTGAAAAGTCCCTTTTCGCATGCGATACACTATGAAAATGACCCCCTAAGCTGTGTGTATGTGTGTGTGTGTGCATGCGCACACAGGTCATGAACCACGTGCACAGGACAAAACGTAGCTTGTACAAGAAATCCCGATATTTGCATTATACTGGCTCGTAGTACACAAATTTGAACTTTATTTATAAAACTTTAAGGGAACATAATCCTGATGTAACTTTGGCTCATGTTTGTCATAGCTCCATAGGTTTTTAATTTTGTAAAAGAATATTTTACCTAGGTAGCTCCTATGCTTATTACTGAAATTATGCTTGCAGGCCTTGATGTATAATGTCCATAAATTTCTTATTGAGATCCATTTGATAGTTTATGGGGTAAATTACCAAAACGGGTCACTTAAGCAAAAAAATCTACAGATACCGTTATCTATAGGATTTGCCCCAGAATCACAGCATAAGAGCCAGGGTACTTTTGCTGTGCTTATTGCCCAAAGAAATATTACCTACAGATTTGTGTGTGGTTTATCCAATGTGAATTTTCAAAAGGGTTTCACAGCAAATATGTAGATAAGAAGCATGCACATGCATATTGACTGTTTTATAAACATTGAACATATGTATTTTCTATTTTGTGCATACAATTTACCAGGGTGGGATTCAGAATTATGCTGATAGGTGCCATTTTGTAATAGATATATGCGTATACATTACAACATTTATTCATACACTTTTACAACCTGCTGATTGCCTAGTGCAAGTGAATATGGACTTGTCTGTTGTGTGCAGTGTTTGGGTGGGAGGTCTGAGTGCAATGGGGGGGGGGGAGTTCAGGGTAAAGTTCTAGAGGGTCTAGGTGAACTGGAGAAGGGCTGGGTGAACTGGTGGCAGTATTGGAGAACTAGAGATTTCAAGTATGTGGGCAAATCTTTTCAAAATGTATATGTGTATATTTTATAAAATACCTGCAAATAAACCGGGATTACTACATGTACATGTTATTTTTAATGCGCCTAAAATATATGGGCAGGATTTTAAGAATTACGCACGGGCGTAGATTTTATAACATGTGTGTGCAGTCGTGCGCATGTTATAAAATCCGGGGTTGGCGCACGCAAGGGAGTGCACACTTGTGCACCTTGCGTGTGCCGAACCCTAGGGGAGCCCCGATAGCTTTCCCTGTTCCTTCCAAGGTCGCTCCGAAATCGGAGCGGCCTCAGAGGGAACTTTCCTTCCGCCCCCACCCACCTTCCCCTCCCTTCCCCTATCTAACCTGCCCTCCAGCCCTACCTAAATCCCCCCCACCTTTATTTTTTTATTTATGCCTGCCTCTGGGCAGGTGTAGGTTGCGCGCACCGGCCATGTTGCTGTGCCAGAGGCCTCAGTCCCGCCCACGGACCGCCCCACCCCACCCACTCCCCGCCCCTTTTTTCAAGCCCCGGGACACACGCGCATCCCAGGGCTTGCACGCATCACCGGACCTATGCAAAATAGGCTCAGCGCGTGCAGGAGCTGGTTTCAAAGGGTTACGCGCTTAACCCTTTTAAAATCCGCCCCATGTGCATATGTTTATAAAATAGGTAGAGAAAGTATGCATTTTCTTGCAATGAAAATATTTGTGCATATTGAAACATACACGTGTACTTTTGGAGATGTGCATTTATAAATTGGGCTCTCATTACCCAATTTATAAAATATTTGCACTAATATCTGCGCAACCACTTTCATGCATAAATGCTGTACCACAGATAAGTTTGAAAGTCAGGCTCTCTGTAGGTAGGTTTTTGGCAGAAAACCTTGCATAGGTTTGAAAAATTAAACCTATATGCATTGTTCTTCCATCTGCCCTCTTTCCATCCCCATGAATGCCTCCACAGTCTGCTGATAAAAGCATACACATTGTTCAACAACGCACATACCGTTATCAGCAGACAGGCTGTGCAATATTCTAAGCTTCCATTTCTATAGGTAAAATGTTTTTTTTTTCACCTGCAGAAATAGCTTTGAATAATGTCCTCCCTAGTTTTAATGGTTTTTGTATTTTTGTGACTGAAGAAGACTGGTTTATTTTTATGATTTATCTTGGGCATTTTGAGCTGGAAGAGGAAATAATTATATATGTATTATTTATGCCAAATTGTAGCATTTATTGTATGCTTATTTGATGTAATTTTTCCACCTTTAGCCTTAGAAAAGGAATTACAAATCAAATACATTGCACTGAAGTAGTTCTACAGATTCTATAATCTCCTTGGTATGAGTCAGTTTCTTTGAGGGACAGGCTGCAGGATATAGGTTAGGGATATAAGTGGGAAGTAGGAAGGGGAGCGAGGGCTGGGTCTATAATACACAACCGGACAAGGCTGTGTTCTAGTTAACAGATAAGTAACATTTGCCTCTTTATATAAAATGTAATATTACAAACAATTTACGCTAGGATATCTTTAATCAACATGTTAAAAAGAAACCTGCTTGGTAATTCATTTTTCATTTAAACTAACAGCTACAGAGTGCCATTGATTTTTGACAGCCTTCGTAATAAATATTTAACCTCATGAGTGCTCTAGGGGAGTTAATATACCTTTTTACTACAGATTATAGTTGGGTATATGAACCTTTTATTGAGTTAAACTGAAAGTAACGTATATTTCAAATTATGCACAATCCAGTTAAAAGTAAGCATTCCCTCAGTGAAAACAAACATAAAGCCCAGAATTTAGGCTCTAATATAAGGATTTGGAATACAGAGAAACTGTTTTATTTGTGATACAAGAAATATGTGATGTATTTTCTTTTGCACTGAAAAACAAATCTTACAACAGTTTAATCTAATCTACCAATGCTAACTTTATTACATACTTGTTCATTTTATCTTGGTGTGGTGGCTCAATACTCAGCTGTAGTTGTGCGTATATATGTGTTCTGTTAATTTAAAGAATTATGAAACAAGGGATGGGACTCAAAAACACAGAATAGAAATTTAACAAGCAATGTGCGGAATCAAACAATGAAACTGGTATTATATTGATTTACTATACAGAACTGAATTTGGATTCTTATTCATTATCTCAGAGGTAACAATGGCAGACCCAAAAGAGATTTTTATAACACTGTTGGTATATACGAAATCCTTTCATTCCCCGTGGGTCGGATTTTAAGAGGTACGCGCAGGCGTAGATTTGTGCGCGCAACCCGGCGCTCACAAATCTACGCCCTATTTTATAACATGCATGCGCAGCTGCGCACATGTTATAAAATCCAGTGTCGGCGTGCGCAAGGGTGCACACTTGTGCACCTTGCGCGCGCCGAGACCTAGGGGAGCCCCGATGGCTTTCCCCGTTCCCTCCACCCCTCCTTTCCCCTCTCTTCCCCTATCTAAACTGCCCCCCAGAACTACCTAAACACATCCACTAACCTTTGTTGGATAAGTTGTGCCTGTCTCTGGCCAGGCGTAGGTTGCACGTGCCGGCCAAGTGCCGGTGCGTGATCCAAAGGCACGGCCGCTGTGCTGGAGGCCTCAGTCCCGCCCCTGTCCTGCCCACTCCCCGCCCCCTTTTTCAAGCCCAGGGACATATGCGCGTCCCAGGGCTTGCGCACATCGCTGGGCCAAAGCAAAATAGGTTCAGCGCACGCAGGAGCAGGTACTCGCGGTTACACGTATAATTCTTTTAAAATCAACCCCTGTATGTGCAAGTAGTGTGTGACATAACCATACAAATCCTGAAAATATTGACTAAATGGCACTTAATGGGTAAGTCCAAAGAAACAAATCGGAAACCGATCCAATATTGCAAGTAGCGACCACACAAAGAAGATGATCAGTAAACACCAAGGAGTTTTATTAATATTTCATAGTAAAAAGCCGGACTCAGGCTGAGTTTCACTCTATCAAGCTGCTTCAGTGGCTACATAGACACAAATGAAACAAATATGCAAATGTATAAACATATAAACACATATAAAACCATGCATAACATAATAAATGATTAAAAAATGAAAACTTATACAAACAGTACTGGATAAGACTAAACAATAAAGGAAAACACATAAATGTTACCCATCAAATTAATAGTTATGGTCAGACGAAAGGTACAGAATTGATTCAAACTTTGCCTATGATTGAAAGATAGAGTAAACTAGTGGTCATATATTATAAAAGAACAATTGGGTAACAAAACGGGTTGGTAAGAGTATAGAATGGATTAATAATCATGTAATTTGCTGTGTATCATTGAGCTATTAAAGCACAAAACAGGGGAACAATGGGAGTTCATTTCTTTACACTAATTAAGAAACATACCAAACCCCTGTTTTATGCTTTAATCATAGGCTTCCAAGCGCATGTTATAAAATCTGGGGTCGGCACGCACGAGGGGGTGCACCTTGTGCGCGCCGAGACCTAGGGGAGCCCCGATGGCTTTCCCTGTTCCCTCCGAGGCCGCTCTGAAATCGGAGCGGCCTCGGAGGGAACTTTCCTTCTGCTCCCCCCCACCTTCCTCTCCCTTCCCCTATCTAATCCACCCCCCCAGCCCTACCTAAATCCCCCCCCTACCTTTATTTTGCTATTTACGCCTGCCTGCCAGAGGCTCGGTCCCGCCCCTGGACTGGCACCCCGGCCACACCCCTGCCCCTTTCTGCCCCTTTTTTTAAGCCCCAGGACATACGCGCGTCGCCAGGCCTATGCAAAATAGGCTCGGCGCGCGTAAATCCAGCCGTATTTACGCGCGCTGGACTTTTTAAATCTTCCCCTTTATGTAATGATGGCCTACATTTTTCAAAGGCAGGAAAGAGGATGCTAAGTGAAAAATTCAGTTCATACTTTATCAGGCATTTAAACTAAAGACCGGGAGGGGCAGGAGGTGGCTAGGAGACTTTTCATGTCACCCCCGAAGCAAAATAGGAAGAGAGAAGAGAAAGTAACAAACTTAATCAGTTAAAAAATGCAGAAAAGTTGACTAGGAAGAGCAGCTGGAAAGCTATGACTACAAATGCTAGTAGTCTGGGTAACAAAATCCCAGACCTGCAGGCCCTAATGGTGGAGGTGGATTTGGGCATTGTGCGGTTATGGAGTCATGGTTCACCAATTCTCGATTGGGATACGGCCATCCCCAGCTATAACTTGCAAAGAAAGGAGAGAGAGGACAGAAAAGGGGGAGGAGCTCTTTATGCCAAAAACAATATCCAAGCAACTGAATTGCAAGGGATTTGGGGGAGAAGAAGCATTGTGGATTGTCCTAAAAAAAAGAAGATGGTACTTCCATTTCTTTTGTGCAATCTACAGGCCACGACTCAAACAGAAGAACTAGACAGAGAACTCATAGAAGACATACAAAAGGTAGGAAAGAAGGGTGAAGTGTTGCTTGTTGGAGATTTTAATCTGCCAGATGTGGATTGGAGTATCCCTTCTGTGAAATCTATGAGAAGTAAAGAGATACTGGATACCCTTCAAGGGGATCTGCTCAAACAAATGGTAAGGAAACCCATTAGATAGGGTGTGATACTCAATCTAGTGCTTACTAAAGGTGATAATGTCTCTAATGTTCAGGGAGAAGCTCACCTGAGCACCAGTGATCAGACGGTATGGTTCGATTTTGCAAATAAGATATAGAGAAGACCCGAGTTTTGAATTTAAAAAAATACAGACTTTGTCGAAATGGGGATATACCTGGAGGAAGAACTGGGAGACTGGGTGAAAATGGGTGAGGTGGAACAACAGTGGGCCAAGTTAAAAGGAGCTATTACAAAGGCAACAACTCTATATGTTAGAAAAGTAAACAAGAGTAAGAGGAAAAAGAAACCGATCTGGTTCTCTAAGGAAGTGGCTGAGGAAATAAAGGCAAAAAGAACAGCATTCAAGAAGTATAAAGGATCCCAAAAAAGGAACATAGAGAAAAATATCTGTTAAAACTGAGGGAAATGAATAAATAATTAAGGAAAGCAAAAAAGGTCAAGCAGAAGAAATGATGGCCAGAGAGGTAAAATGAGGAAACAAAACATTTTTCAGATATATCATTGAAAGAAGGGAGGTTAGAATTGGTATAGTGAAATTGAAAAGTGACAAGGATCAATGTGTAGAAAGTAACAAAGAAATTTATTTATTTAAATTATTTTAATATACTGATGCTCAAGACAAGGTCTTATCGTACCGGTTTACAATGAAACTAGGGGAAAACCAATTAACAATAATGGCAGAAATGGCAGAAATATTAAATACTTCAGTTCTGTATTCACTAAATATTAATATTTAAAAATTAAAAATTAATACTTCAGTTCTGTATTCACTAAAGAAGACCCTGGAGAAGGCCTGTTGATGATTACAAGACTGTAGCTGAGGATGGAGTAGATGAAACTCTATTTACAGAAGATAATGTATGGGAGGAGCTAGGCAAACTGAAAGTGGACAAGGCCATGGAGCCAGATGAGATACACCCCAGCATACTGAGAAAATTCAGAGATGTTCTGGCAGGTCTGCTGAAGGATCTGTTCAATAGATCCCTGGAATCGGGAGTGGTGCCGTGGGACTGGAGAAGAGCAGTGGTGGTCCCGCTTCACAAGAGTGGGAGCAGAGAAGAGGCCGGAAACCACAGGTCGGTTAGCCTCACCTCGGTGGTGAAAAAATTAATGGAAACTGCTGAAGGTATGGATAGTGAACTACCTTTAATCTGGTGGGTTGCTGGACATGAGGCAGGTCCTGTCAGACAAATCTGATTGATTTTTTTGATTGGGTGACTAGAGAATTGGACAAGGAAGTACACTAGATGTGATCTACTTGGATTTCAGAAAAACTTTTGATACGGTTCCACATGAGTCTTGTGAATAAAATGAGGTGGTGGCGTGGATTACAAACTGGATGACTGATAGGAGACAAGAGTGTATTGGTAAATGGATCAAACTCTGAAGTAGAGTGCCACAGGGATCTATGTTGGGACCGGTTCTGTTCAATATCTTTGTGAGCAACACTGAAAAAGGGATAGAAGGTCAAATTTTCCAATTTTCAGATGATGGTAAGATCTCAGAGTGGACAAGCCTGAAGGAGTAGACAGAATGAAAAGTAATTTAAGAAAGCTGGAAAAGTGGTCAAAGACTTGGCAGCTGGCATTCAATGCCAAGAGGTCCAGAGCCATGAATCTGGGGTGTGGTAATTCTAAAGAGCTGTATGTGAAGGGGGATGTAAGACTGATGTGCATGGACCAGGAGAGAGATTGTTATGATTTGTAGATGTGTGGGCCCTGGGCTGAGGTGAGAGATGGTACCACCCACAGGGAGGAGCCCTGTGAGCCTCACCATCGGGAAGCACGGTCTCAGTGGACGTCAGACACAGCTGTAGAATAGAGTCCTTATTATAAAAGTAGAAAGGGCACAGCCCGTGTAGTGGGGGGTGCAAGAGGAAGAGATAAGTTCTGAGAAGGGGTATACCCAGAGGGAATGCCTCAGACGTGAATATCTGGTAATGGTCTGCAGAGTGGGGTACACCGAAGTAGTCTCTCCAAAGAGGTGATGCGGTAGTGGCCTGCAGCGCAGGGTACACCGAGGTATTCCTCACTCAGAGATGATGTAGTTGTGGCCCAGGTACGGGTACACCGGCGAGAAACCTGTAGCGATGACATGGCAATGACCTGCAGCGCAAGGTACACCGAGGCGGTTCCTCACTAGAGCTGGCACGGTATTGGCCTGAGACCCAGGGCACACTGGAGAGGTTTCTGTAGCAATGACATGGCAATGTCCTGCAGTGCAGGGTACACCGAGGTGGCTCCTCACTAGTACTGGCACAGTAATGGCCCGAGGTACAGGGTACACTGGAGAGGATCTCACAATAAGGCTGATTCAGTAGTAGTCCATGAAGACAAGGTACTCACAAGAGATAGTTCCAGGAGAGGTCCCGGGGTACAGGAACAGACTGCAGTCCAAGGTAGAAGGCCCTCCGAGGAGTGGATAGGCAGAGACGAGGAAGGGTCCCCGAGGAGCGGGTACCCAGAGCATCTCATGCCAAAGTGCAGGAACTGGAACAGGAAGTCCGTACGTGAGAAGCGGATTCAGCAATGAGGGAACTCTTTGCTAACTCGTTAATAGGAGGGGCCAGGCAGCTTAACTACAGCAGAGTGTAGACGTCATCTGGAGAGGACGCCCCCGAGGTTCCCGCCATGACGTGTTTAATGCTGGCGTGCGTGTGCGCGCCTAAGTGATACCATGAGCAAGATGGCGGTTGGCAGCACTCCACTGTCCCAGGAACGCCAGGAAGGTCGACGGTAACCTGGCGGACGCCACCACTTTACCCAAAGATGTCAGGGCTGCATACAAAGAGGTGAGTATTAGTGGTCACAGCTGTCTGCGACCGACGGACGTAACAGAGATTTTGGGGTAATAGTGTCTGGAAATCTGAAGATGGTGAATCAACATGACAAGGTGTTAGCTAAAGCCAGAAGAATGCTGGGCAGCATAAAGATAAAAATAAACAGTAAGAAAAAGGAGGTGATAATGCCCTTGTACAGGTGCTTGGTGAGGCCTCACCTAGAGTACTGTGTTCCTTACTGACGCATGCATCTCAAAAAGGATAAAGACTGGATAGAGGCGGTCCAAGGAAGAATAACCAAAATGGTGAAGGGTCAGCATTGGAAGACTTATGAGGAGATGCTGAAGGATCTGAATATGTATACCCTGAAAGAGAGGAAGTGCAGGGGAGATATGATACAGACCTTCAAATACCTGAAAGGTTTTAATAATGCACAATCATCAAATCTTTTCCGCTGGAAAGAAATCAGTAGAACTAGGAGTCACAAAATGAAACTTCAGGGAGGATGACTCAGAACCAATGTCAGGAAATATTTATTCATGGAGATGATGGTAGATTCTTGGAATGCCCTTCTGGAGGAGGTGATGAAGATGAAGACAGTGAAAATTTGAAGGGGCATGGGATAAACACTGGATTCCTAAAATTAGAGGATGGAAATGAAGAAAAGAGTGCATGGGGGTAATTTGCTGATGGGTGGTTACTACCCTTAACCAATAAGCCTACATTCTGTAAATGTTACTCCATCTGTGCTCACTGCTTCAACAGCAGGGGAAAAAGGGAATTGAATTCAGAGAGCAACCAATGAGGGCTCCGATTTTTACAGTCTGGAGAAACAAAAAAACATGCGGGTAACTTGCTGTTGCGGAGGTTATTAACCTTAACCAATAATCCCATGTACTGTAAATTCAACTCCATCATTGCTCTCTGCTTCAACAGAAGAAGTTACAGGGAATTGGATTCAGACAGTAACCAACGAGGGCCCTGACTTTTACGGTTTGGGAAACTGATAAGCATGGGTGTAACCTGCACAGCATGGCAGATACTACCATAAGCTTGCTGGGCAGATTGGATGGACCATTCGGTCCTTTTCTGCCATCATTTCTACATTTCTATGTTTTTATGAGATGCGGTGACTAGAACTGCACACAGTATTCAAGGTTTGGTTGAACCATAGAGTGATACAGAATAGAGTACAGCCTATCCCCTTTTCCAGATAGGAACTGAGGTGCCAAGGGAAACTCTATCAAATTTTCCTACAAGGCAGTAGGGGTGTGCATTTATTGGAAACAAAATAGGAAATGTCTCTTGTTTCATAACATTTTCTAAATGAAATGGAAGAAAAACCAACAAAATTTAATTGGTTTACTTCCTTTACATTTCAAAAATTTAAAATAATTTTTTAAAAAGCCGAGATTAAAATTCACCCCTCCCCCATGCAACCCTCGTTCTCCTCCTCAAAAAAAAAAAAGTTTCTGTAGCTCCAACTTTCACTGCAGCAGCTGGGGGGGGGGGGGAGAGATTGGGGGGGAGGGGAAGAGAGAAACTGTGCCCTACAAGCTCTGTGGAAAAGATTTGATGGTGGGGTCCCGAGTGGAATGTAAGGGAGTAGATTTGACTGCACTTGCCCAATGGGGCATTTGAAGTCAAAGTTCCAAGCTGGGCTCTATCTGATGATGTCACTCATGTGTGAGGACTGCCATCCTGCTTGCCCTCTGAGAAAACTTAATTTCACTGATTTGCTTTTATTTAGTTAGTTTGCTCTATTACCTCTTCCAAATGTTCAGCGATTTGTGTTAGTTGTTGGGTATCTCTTCAAAATCCTTTGCAATGAAAAGCAAGTCAAAGAATAAATTTAGCTTTCCTGTAATGATCTTATCCTCCCTGGATGTCATTTTTTTACCCTCAGTTTAGTGGTCCAGTGACTTCCTTATAGGCTTCTTGTTTTAGATATACATCAAAAAGTTGTGGGAGATTGAGCGGTTTCCCTGGCTGGATACAAAAAGCCACACTGACTCCAGACTTTCTGGTGCAGATAAAGCTTTATTAAGCAAACACAATACTTCACAATCAACTTCCTATCTTAGCAGTAGTCACTTACACACACATACAGGGGCTGTAGACCGCCTCACTTCTGGTCAACGTGCACTTGCTCCCTTCTGGTTTGGACAAAGTGCTTTACAGGCACTGCCTTCCTCTTAGAGGCATGGAGGCCTCCTAAACACACCTGGGCTTGTGCTCTTATCCCAGCCCCAGCTGGGTCCCACCCACAGAGCTCTCTCCCTCTGTGGGATTTAAGGTAGGCCAGGCATCTAGCCTGGTCCAGCACACACAAAAAGGGGGAAAAACAGGGTCACTCTGTTACAGTTGTATTAGTCATTTTTGCCTCTTTGTCAAGTCTTTTCCCAAATTCTCTCTTGGTCTGCCTTATTAATGTTTTCCATATGATTCGACAATGTTTTTGTTCTTATTTCTTCATTTGGATGTGCTTTCCATTTGTTAAAGGACAGTTTTTTGGCCCCAATAGCCTCTTTTACAGCACTATTTAGTCATGCTAATAGCAGATTATTCTTCCTTCTACATTTTTAAACCATAGAATACATTTGATCTGAGATTCTAAGATAGTATTTTTCAATAATGCAAGCCTCATGTAGACTTTTAGTCCTCACAATGACTTCTTTGTTTTTCCTTCCAACGTATTCCCATTCCGAGGCTATGGAAAAAACCTTTTTTGCTTATGGCCTCAAGTAACTCACTTCTTGCAGTGAGACTTTCAGCAATACTAGGACAATTTAAATCTTCTCATTTTTACATCATTTAAACTGTCTCACAGGTTTGTAAGAAGGTACTATAGAAGAAATGTATACATTTCTTCTATAGTACCTAAAAATTAAGGGTAGATTTTTTTAAAAAGCGCATGCGGCCTAATTGTGCGCGCTACCCAGTGCGCGCACATGTATGCCCGATTTTATAACTTGCGCGCACAAGTTATAAAATCGGGCATACATGTGCGCGCTACCCAGTGCGCGCACATGTATGCCCGATTTTATAACTTGTGCGCGCAAGTTATAAAATCAGGGGTCGGCGCACGCTGCCTTCCCCCATTCCCTCCCCCCTAACCTGACCTTCCCCTAACCTTCACCCACCAGCCCTATTCTAACCCCCTTCAAAATGTTTATCTTACCTTTTGTGCCTGCCGGCACGCAATCCTCCAACAGAGCAACAATGGCCATTCTGTCGGAGGCCTCTGGCCCCACCACCACCCCCGGACCGCCCCATCCTTCCCCTCCCCGCCCCTTTTTTCAAGCCTCGGGACTTACACGCGTCCCGGGGCTTTATGCGCGTCGCTGGGCCTTTTTAAAATCCGGACCTAAACGTTACTTATCATGGACTAACCCAACCACACATACAAAGTATATATTAAGAAATGTATTTAGAGGCAATATCTTATCTTATTTCACTGATCATTATAACAGGCACTACTAGTCACAAGACCTTCATTTGCCTTACATTTAATCATTGGTCTCAGTATCTGTATACATTTTCTAATACATATTTTTTAATGTTTTGTAAATAAAAATATATTTTGTAGTACACTGCTTTTACAAGCATACAAAAGATGAATGGGACTTATAATCAATGCATAGTGAATGATCAATATTCAAAGGCACTAGCATGATAACTGTTTAAATAAGAATGGACTGCATATACTTCCAAGTACTGATAAAGCCAATATTATATATTTACTTATTTATTTAAAATTATTTATATTCTGCCTATTACCAGGTCCTGTTCTAGGCAGATTCCATGAACTTAAAATACAGAAATCTTCATACATTATACAAATAAAAGTCCCATTACAGTATATAACATATTAAAACAAAGAGACAAATAAAACAATAAAAGCAAGCATTAGAGAAATAATGTTTGCAGTAATGATAATTTTCACTGAATTCCTGCATATTAAAATAAGAATAATATGAGTTAATAACTATAAGATAGATGGGATTCTCCTTTAGAAAATAAGAAAATAAGAAATTGCCATGCTGGGTCAGACCAAGGGTCCATCAAGCCCAGCATCCTGTTTCCAACAGAGGCCAAAAACCAGGCCACAAGAACCTGGCAATTACCCAAACACTAAGAAGAACCCATGCTAATGATGCAATTAATAGCAGTGGCTATTCCCTAAGGGGCGGATTTTCAGAGCCCTGCTCGCCTAAATCCGCCCAAAACCGGGCAAATTTAGGCGAGCAGGGCCCTGCGCGCCGGTGAGCCTATTTTACATAGGCTCACCGGCGCGCGCAGACCCCGGGACTTGCGTAAGTCCCGGGGTTCTCCAAGGGGGGCGTGTCGGGGGCGGGCCCGAACCGCGCGGCGTTTAGGGGGCGTGCCAGGAGCGTTTCGGGGGCGGACCCAGAGGCGTGGTTACGGCCCGGGGCGGCCCGGGGGCGTGGCCGCGCCCTCCGGACCCGCCCCCAGGTCGCATCCCGGCGCGCAGGAGGCCCGCTGATGCGCGGGGATTTACGCCTCCCTCCGGGAGGCGTAAATCCCCCGACAAAGGTAAGGGGGGGGCTTAGACAGGGCCGGGTGGGTGGGTTAGGTAGGGGAAGGGAGGGGAAGGTGAGGGGAGGGCTAAAGGAAGTTCCCTCCGAGGCCGCTCCGATTTCGGTGCGGCCTTGGAGGGAACGGGGGGTAGGCTGCGCGGCTCGGCGCGCTCCGGCTATACAGAATTGATAGCCTTGCGCGTGCCGATCCAGGATTTTAGTGGATACACGCGGCTCCGCGCGTATCTACTAAAATCCAGCGTACTTTTGCTTGCGCCTGATGCGCCAGCAAAAGTAGGCCTATTCGCATAGTTTGAAAATCTACCCCTAAGTATAATTGATAGGTAACTATAAAATTGTTATAGTTACCTATCAAATTTGATAATTTGATAGGTAACTATAACAGCAAGAGAGAGTTTACAGAGACAATAAATCATATCTGAAGAAGGGTCTTGTATGACCTCAGAAGTTCATGTACTATAATATCTTTTTATTGGTCCTTTCAAAGGTATCAAAATCTACTAAGACTCAGTCAGTAATTGGAAACACAACACCCCACCTAAAACAGTAGGATATCCCTTTAGTGTTTTATTTCATGCCAGATAATAAATAAATATTTAGTGATTCTACAATCTCCTTTAACTTCCTCACTCCCAGCAGTACGGATCTAACAATTGGGTTGTTGCTGTTGTAACTTTCAATATAAACCTATTCTTGTGTACCGCTGCTGAAAAATGAACAGTTATATAGAAAATTTAATAGTAAAATAGTTACACTTTTTATTTTAAAAAAATATTAAATGAAAAAAATAAATATCTTTGGAACAAATTAAAAAATAAATAGGTCTAAGAATAAAAGCAACAGAAGGAGGTCTACAGCCAGGAACTTGGGGGTAGATATTCAAAAGCCATTCAGACGAATAATGCAAACGTTATTGTCTAAATGACAAATGTGGCATATTCAGCCACTTTTCCATCTAAATTATAGCCAGCTAAGTAATTGTCTGGCCTGTTTCCAAGCAGGCCTAAAGTTATGTGGCCGGATAACTCGCTACTTACCCAGATATCTTCAGAAATATACGGGTAAGTAGCGTATCTAATGAAAAATAAAAAAGTTGCAGGCCTATGCCTACCACCCTCCACTATATGGATAACTCCCCCCCCCCCCCACCCCATGACATGGCCCCCAAAACCTGGCATGCAAGTGTAAATGTTAGAAAGTAGAAAGGTTCCAAAAAAATATTGCCACTGGCCTGGGTCTCCCCCCTCCATCTCTGCTAAAAACAATTACATTACCAGCTTCCCCCACAATCACTCCCCTCCCCCACCCCTGCCTGTCACCCTCCCATTACCTCCAAAAGCGGCCCTCTTTGTGCTGGGAATATTAAGAACAGCGATTCTAGCCACTTCCAGAGTGACTTTGGCTATTGCCTACGTAACGCTTCCAGCGTTACATAGGTAATAATGCTTGAAGCGTGCTTTTTAATGCAAACGTACGCTGGAAGCGTTACGTAGGTAATAGCCAACATTACTCTGGAAGTGGCAGGGATCGCTGCAAACATCAATCCTGACATGGAGAAGAGAGTCGCTTTTGAAAGTAACGGATGTGTGGGAGGTTGACAGCCAGGATGGGGGAGGGGTGACTGTGGGGGGGAAGCTGGTAATGTACTTTTTTTAGCAGGGAGGTGGGAGGCTCAGGCCTGTGGCAATGTTTTTTTGGAACATTTCTACTTTCTAATATTTATATATGCATACCAGGTTTTGGGGACCGCAGCATGAGGAGGGAGGTTTATCCATGTGGTGGTAGAGAGTGGCCATCGGGCCGGGAGGCCCTCAACCTTTTTGTTTTCCCTTAGATCCGCTACTTACCTGGATATCTCTGAAGATATCCGGGTAATTAGTGAGTTAAAGGGCCACACGAGGCCTGATAACTTTAGGCCTAACCGGCTATATTCAATCAATGTCCGGTTAGTGTTTAAGTTATCCAGTTTTATTGGAGAAATTATCTGGCTATCTTTAGCCGAAAAACGTGTTCTTAAATGACCAAATGAATATTGGCCCTAGGTGAATCGCAATCTTGAGGTCCATATGCTACACCATTTGCTTTAGTTCTGACATGATTTTGCTTTAATCTATGATAATCTGCTAACCTTTGTAGTAAACACATTTAAGATTACTAGATGTGGCTACTGTATAGGTGAACATTTTTAGTGGTTTGTTTGTCTAAAACAAAGCTCATACTGTAATGTAAAATTTTAAAGTATTGTTTTTCTTTAACTCTTCTTCACAATAATATTCTTTTCCATATAGTATTTTTAAGCATTTTCCATATAGATTTGGATCAGTTTTACAAAGCAGCAGACATTAATGCACTCATGTTTTTACAGTAGTAAGTGTAAATTCATGCTTCTGTATAAAAACGCTGTGTAATGTGAACCGATTTATTTTTCTCTGCAGCATCTCGTTCCCCCAGATAGAATGTATATCATTAGATGGCATGTCAGGAGACTTATATTAAAACATGTTTTTAGTCTTGGCAATTTTCAATTCTAATCATTTATCTGATATGGTAACAGTGAGAATATAATCAGCCTACTGATTCCTCCTCTGTTGAATGCTGTAAATGCACTTGCATCATAAAAGATGCTTTTATACAAAAGAATACAAGTTATTAATCTAGTGGTTGACACTTAAATGGTGTGTCTGCTGAGGAATGGACCCCGCCTCCCCTAAAAAAGAAATCTAGTCAGAATTTATTTAGTAGTGGCTTCACCAAGACATCAAGTTAATGTTCTGCATTAAATCAAAGCAAGGCACTGTTGCCAGCTCAGTTTTCTTGCTAATAAAAAGCTGATTGTTACAGGGAAATGGCACTTTCCCAATCTCGATTTCAAGATTTAGTAAACACCTTTCATATATTGTGCTGCATACTGCCATGTGGCAGACCTGGGTTTCATTTCCAGATGAGACTTATCATGCTGAATGGTTGTGAGCCCTTTGACCGCTATTAAGTTGGCGCTGCCTACATTGTGCAAGCGCAAGACAGGCCTTAACAGATGGCAGCTGATCCGCCAGGAGATAATCTTCCACCTGATCAACCACCTCCTCCTTGAATTGAGCAGTTAGGTTCTGACAGCCGGGAGGATTTACAAGCTAAAGACAAAGCAGAGACAAGATCCAATCTGAGGTCAGGGCAGGCCAATCTAGGAGACAAGTTGAGGCAGAGACAATACAATAAGGGGGAGGAAGCAGAATGGGAATGGATTATGCTCGATTATCCTCGTCTTCACTTTTCGCATAGTTTTGCCCACATATAATTTGTTGCATGGACATTTTATCACGTAGACCACTCCTTGAGTATTACAATCTGAATTAGCCTGTAATCCAAATGTTTTCCCTGTGGTAGGGTGTGTAATTCTGATAATGTTGTCATGTGTTTACACACACCGAGCAATGGTTACATGGTTCATGTAACCCACTCTCTCGTATGTCAGGTCGCTGTATGAAAGAAGAGTGGACCAACCTATCTTTGATATTCCGGCCCCTACGATACGTAAAACGTATCGTACTATTCAAAAATACGTTTAACTTTAATTCATTCCAACGCTTCCGAATAATGCTAGATATCTCATGACTCATTGTTGAAAACTTATACTATTAACTGTAAATATATGATGTATTCTTAACTATTATTTTCAATATAACATCATCATGAGATGCTGATGCCCTGTAGTCTTTAAATAGTTTGAATTTTATATGTAGGGAGACCTCATATATCGTGGCAGGCTTTATCTGAAGTAGCCCCGGTAAGCCACTGAGTTGTGGTGCGGTCATTTAATGTTTTTAAGACCGTCACTGCGTTATAATCATCGGTCTCTTTAGAGTTGATCTCCCATATTTTTAGCTAGCAATATATTTAGACAATATTATGTCAGTTTTAAAGGCAGTAAAGTTTTGACTTATCGTAGCGAGGTTTGCAGCAGGGATATCGCACTGGTGTTGGCCCGACACGGCTCGTGTTTCTGTGAACCTTCTTCAGGGGCCGCAGTTAGCAAATCTGAAATTAAACAGGAAGCGCTTCAATAAACCTGGTAAATACCATCATAATGTGAGTGATTTGCTGCACTATACATACGATTCCCGGGACTGCCAACTGGGTTCTGCTACGCGGCTGCAGCTATGTCTGGACAGCAGGATCCGCCATCTTGCTGGAAGCATTTTCGTACCTACCAAAAAGGGCGGGACCGATTAATGCGCTAATTCAATTTGAAACGCTAGATTAGGTTGCTAAATGAGCGAAGACCATTCGACTGTGTCATTTAGGCCTTGTGGAGATTGAGTGGCTAAGGTGTAAATCCACCATTGTTCCCGGTAGTTTAAAGTTGCATTTAAATCTCCACCACGGGGGTTAGGAGATACTTGCTCCAAAATGGTCCACTGAAGTTGAACGAAGGTATGACCTGCTTGCATACAGTGACTGACCATAGGTGCCTCTAGAGTAACTGTGTTGAGGCGACTACGATGGTGCGTCCCACGTATACGAGGGGGCAAGGACATTGTATAAGATATACAACTCAAGATGAATTACACGTCGTTATGGATCTTTTATGGTATTCATGACCTGTGCGGGGGTGTTGCCAAGACGATCCTATGATTGTACTCATGCACATCTCACAATTGCCGCACTTATTATGACATCCTTGCTGTCTATTGTTCTCCAACCGATCAACTGCCGCTCTCACAACATGATCACGGAGATTTTTGCTCCGTTGGTATGCAAACAGTGGCATGTCTGTAAACTCTGAATGTAGTTGGAGAACATGCCAATGCCTTTTGACGCTTTGCATAATCAAGTAGGACTTATCTGTGTGTGTGAGCACGCAGATGTCTGTAGTAATGGGTTGATGAGTTTTATATTCCAATAGGGCTGAACGTGGGGAGTACCATGCTCTCTTGAAGGCCTTGTGCACTGCTGAATATGGGTATCCTCTATTGAAAAATCTCGCGGCCAATATGCCTGCTTGTATTTTAAAATCTTCATCTGAAGAGCAGAGGCATCTCAGCCTAAAAAATTGGCTGACCGGAAGTCCTTGTTTGAATGCTCTGGGATGAAAGCTATGGTACATAAGGAGATTGTTACGTTCTGTTTCCTTCCGGTATATAGACGTGTGTAAAGTATTGTTTGGAGTGAAATAGAAATATCTAAAAAAGATATTTTTTCTCTGCTGTATTGGGTGGTAAATTGGAGGTCCCTATCAATAGTATTGATCCACTGGATAAATTCTTGCAGGGAGGCTAGGTCATGTTTCCAAAAAATGAGCAGGTCATCGATGTAGCGGATCCATAAAGAGACTTTATTAAACCACGTGGATTCATAGATGTGAAGTCTTTCAAATCTGTCCATGACTAAATTTGCTATGGACGGAGCGGCAGATGAACCCATTGCTATGCCATGTGTTTGCAGAAAAAATTGATCTGTAAATTGAAACTGAATAACCAGTTGGGCAATTTCATAGATGAACCAAAACGGAATTCTGGAACCCTCCAAGTTGTTTTGCAGGTTCTCTTCAATGGTAAACAGTGCGGTAGTGTGTGATACGTTAGTGTATAATGTTGAAAACGGCAAGATGCAGTTTGTTGTAGGAGTATCATCTGGTGTATGGGGTAAAAATAGTAATTCCCTATTAACATTATACGCACGTTTAAACGCCCGTTTCAGAACCTTACTAGGGTACCCCCTTTGTTTAAACCGTGATAACATCTGCTGAGCTTGATGCATATAGTCTGCTCTGGTTGAGCAGAGCCATCTCAGCCTTAAAAACTGGCCTGTGGGGATATTGTTCTTCAGATGGTGTGGGTGGAAGCTATCATACACTAATAGAGTGTTTCTATCTGTATCTTTACGATAAATGGTTGTGTAAAATTGGTCATCTTGATGAATCACCATAACATCTAGAAAAGGGATTTTATAGCGATCTATAAGAAAATTAAATTGTAAATTAGGATTTAAATTATTTAACCAATCTATAAAGACAAAGAATTGAATCTCTGTACCTTGCCAGATCAACAATATGTCGTCTATATATCTAAACCAGTGGGCTAGAAAAGGTTGCCACTCAGACGTGTAAACAAATCGATCTTCAAAATCTGCCACAAATACACAAGCTAAACTAGGGGCCATTGTGGCCCCTATAGCTGTTCCTTTAATTTGCCTTAGGGTTCCCATCAGCAGGTCAGCAGAGAGAGACAAATGTCGGACACTAGAGGCAAGGGCTGCTGTTCTGATGGTGCTTGTACATCAAGCGATAGTTGGGCCTGATTAACCTCAGTGTAAACAGAGTTCAGACACTGGCACAAGGTCTATATGGAGTCCGTGAGCTGCAAGACATTCAAGGCCAGTCCTTGCAGGAACTGGAGCGCTAGCAAATCAGCGGAGCTGATGGCCTTTGCAATCTCTCATGCTGAATAGTTGTGAGCAATTGGACCACTGTTAAGTTGGCACTGCTTATTTTGTGCAAGCACAAGATAGGCCTTAACAGGTGGCAACTGACTCGCCAAGAAACAATCTTCCGCCTGACTAATCTGGGTTGAACCCTCAAATTCTGGTGACTGGCAGGTCTTACTGGCCAAAGACGAAGTGGAGTCAAGGTTCAATCAGAGGTCAGGGCAGGCTGAAGATGAAGCAGAGTCAACATCCAATATAAGGTCAGGATAGGCTGAAGACAAAGCAGAGTCAAGGTCCAATCTGAGGTCAGGCAACAAGGAAACAAGTCAAGGCGAAGGCAACACAGCAGGGCAAGAAAGCAGATTAAGAACAGGACTCGCAGAAGCGAATCAGAGCAGAACAGGAACACAGGAACATGCACAGGCCAAGTGACAAGCAGGAACAGGAACACAGGAACACTGGCAACTAACACTGCTGAAGGCAAGAGACCTGTTGTAAAGATGTGTGAGCTGGGAGACCAGGATTTAAATCCCCCGGCCTGATGATGTCATCATCTGGTGCTGCGAGTAAGATTCCTTCCATGGGGCCAATAAAGAAGAACAGTGCGCACATGCTTAAGGAGCATCAGAACAGGTGAGTGGCAGTGCAGCCAGCCATAGTGTAGCTACAATGGTCAGTGAAATGTAATAAGACTGCTCCCTGGGTCAGCTGGATCTGGGGATACTGCAGAGGCAGCGTTCCAGAACTTTGAGGGGAAGGAGGTACAGTCATCACATAATGGTAACATCTAATGGTCAGACTTAGTTGCTGCAAAGACTGGTCTACATAAGTTGAGGGGATATAAAAAAGGGAAAAATCCTTGAGTAGTTGTGAATGAAGGCTCATGTTGCTAGATGCTGGGTAGGCAATTCAGGTCCTTCCTTGAGTGTCATAAACAGGCCTGTTTTTCAAGATATTCACAATGAATATGCATGAAATGTATTTGCATTCAATGGGGGCAATGCATGCAAATATATCTCATGCATATTCATTGCAATATCCTAAAAACCAGACCTGTCTAAAACACTTGAGGTCAGGCATTGCCTACCTCCGAGCTCATCCTAACTCTGATTCCATTTCAGCTGAAAGTCCAAAGTAGCAGCAGAAAACTACTGGACTAAGAAAAAGGATACCAGCCCTTTAAAATCTTTTTTATTTTACAAATATAACCCAAGATAACAGTTAATTTAAACTTTCATATTATGCCATCTGTTTGTTTTCTGTTTGTCATAAGAAAGGATATATAATTATCTAAAACATGTGTTGTATCAGTAATATAAAATAAATGCAATATGTCCCACTAATAGATTGTCAATAAACATATTTAGTATTTCTTTGTCAGCCAAAATAATAACAATAAATCACAATATATGTCTTTTGCTGTACAGCAAGCCAATATTTATTAAAAACAATAATCAAGGGTTCCTGTTATAATTCTGAAATGGTACAAGCATTAAAACATTATTGCAAACTGAACTGCTGAACTGGAAGTGTTGCATTTGGAGATTTTATTTTAAATGTATTGTGACTTACTGCTCAATACTAAATGAGAAATCTCTTAAAGAATTGCAAGAAAAATAATAAAAAAAATCCCCAAAGAAGCAATAATCAAGAACTTATTTCAGACTCCTACGCCTACAACACTAGATTCACATAACAACCAAATTCTTCCGAACATCTGCAGACTATAAAAATATATTTTCTATATATCTATATATATTGTCTCTTTCTCTCTCTCAGACATATATATATATATGAGGACTCTCTCTTATATATGATACTCTTATATATATATATACTTCTATGACAAACATTTACATATTTAGAGTTGAACAAAGCTAGTGAAATACAACAAAAAGGAAAAAAAATCAAATGATCAAACTTGACTTTACCACCATTTCTCACCACTAAACTGAACTTGTACACAGAAAGTTTCAGATACAGAGCAGCATCCACTAAATTGGATAAGAAGATGCATAACTCAGAAGTCATCAAAAAGGGCTGTCCCCATGGCTTCATGAGTGACCATTACTGTGTACTGCAATGTAGGAAATCTATCTTTTGTTCCTAAGTCTGGCTTCTGCTATTACTCCTCATACTGGCCATGAATTGGGATGCTGTGTAGCATTCACAGCCTCAGGGTGTGGAAGCCCCAGCCAAAGTTGAACAGTGACACTTAATGGTCTGAATCAGGATCATCTGGTCTGTAGCCCATAGCCAACGTATTCTCACTGATATAGAGGGGACGGGGAGAAAGATAAAAATGAGGAAAAGCTCTGGGTAGTTATGAATGAAGACTTGTGTCACTGAAGCCCCAGTAGGAGCTGGTTTTAATTGAGCTGGAAGTCCAAAGAAACTGGAGGAAATTGATTCTTAAAACAAACAAATAAATAAATAAACAACATGACCTCGTTAACATCACGAGGGAGCATTTTAACATATGAGTTAAGGCCGTGCTGCAGAGCGTATTATTTCTGAATGTGCAACATAGCCTTAGCGTGTATGCAAACGTTTATTGTACATGACCCTTTGTGCATTGTTTTCCAGCAAATGTTTTACCCACAGGAAAAAAGCAGGGGCAAAGACCTTGGGTACAAACCTGTTGGCAATTTTCTAAGGGGAACTACCCACATAGTTCACAGCCAGGTGACTTTGTGAAAAATGCCCCTCTCTCCCCCCCCCCCCCCCCCCCCCCACCACACACACACACTTTGTAGAACCCAAATGATTTGGAGATCAGACAGTGAATGGGGAAACAGAAACACAGGGCTGGATTTAACTGTCAATCCAATGAAGAGAGAAAAAGAGTGCAAACAGCCTGCTTAAACAATTTTATCTCTGGAGTAGTTCCCTTCCTGTGAATGCGGAAAATCATAACCTGTGGCAAAAGATGTGCTATTTAAAAAAAATACACAAGAAAACTGACTTTATGACTATTTACCTCCAACATTTAAAGCTAGCCTACTGTGCCTCATTCACTGCTTTATGTCTGTGATGATCTAAATAGGAAAATAAAGTTCCTAAGCATACAGAGGACAATTGTCAAAGCGGAATTTGGCTGGGGAGCTAAGAAAGCCATATTCAGCAGGCTGGTAAGCAGTAAAGAGAGCCAGATATTCAGCCGCAGTTAGCCTGATAAGGCTACCGCTGAATATAAATAGCTAAGGTTTCCTGGGTAAAGCTATCCAGGTAACTTCAGGTCAGCGATTTACCCCATCAGGCTGACTTGGCTAAGTGTATCCAGGTAGCACTGAATATCTTTGCTTCCTGGATAACTTTTAGTTATGCCCCTGGCATTACTCGCTCCACCCCCCACCTCCTTTCATCTGGCTGAATTTTACCTGGGTAATGACTTGCCAGCTAAAATGTATCTGCTTGGCAGAGTGGGGAATTTAAATCTCGTGGTTTGTCCAGGTTACCCAGACAAACTCTTTTGAATATCTACCTCTAAGAATTGCCAACCTAAGGTATGCAGGCTGTAACAATTTGCATACCTTAAACCACATTAACAAGAGGTGCTCCTGGAAGGTGGAGGAATGATTTTAGTCAGGAAGTGAATAGCATGTACCGGTTCTTTTCAACATTTTTGTGAGCAACATAAAAGAAGGGTTGTCAGGAAAGATTTGTCTTTTTGCCGATGATACCAAAATCTGTAACATGGTGGGCAGCCAGGAAGCGAAGCTTGAGGAATGGTCTAAGATCAGGCAGCTAAGATTTAATACTAAAAAATGCAGAGAATTGCAATTAGGCTGCAGAAACGAAAGGGAAAGTATTGGAGGTGAAGTTTTTCTAAGCACAAAGGAAGAGCTGGATCTGGGAGTAATTGTATCTGATAGTCTCAAGGTGGCCAAGCAGCTGGATAAAGCAACAGTAATTGCCAGAAAGATGCTTGGCTGCATAGGGAGAAGAATGAACAGCAGAAAAAGGGAAGTGATATTTCCCCTGTATAAGAACCTGTTGAGACCTCACTTGGAATACTGTGCATAATTCTGGAGACTGCACCTTCAAAAGGATATAAACAGGATGGAGTCGGTACAGAGGGTGACTACTAAAATAGTCAGCGGTCTTCATTCAAAAGCATATAGGGATAGACAAAGATCTAAACATGTATACCTAGAGAAAAGGTGAGATAGGGGAGATATGATAGAGACATTCAAATATCACAAAGGTTGCCATGCACAGGAGGTGAGCCTTTTTCAATGGAAAGGAGGCTCTAGAATGAGGAGTCATGGGATGAGGGTGAAATGAGGAAGAATCAGGAGTAATCTTAGAAAATATTTCTTTACTGAGAGGGTGATGGATGCATGGAACAGCCTTCCAGTGAAGGTGGTGGAGAGAAAAACAGTATCTGAATTTCAAGAAAGCATGGGATAAATACAGGGGATCTCTAAGGAAATAATGCTAAATTAATTGGACAGATGGGCAGACTGGACGGGCCATATGGTCCTTTTTTGCCATCATATATTTTCAAATGTATACAGTGTTTTGCAGAGGCACATGTAGGCAATTTTGTGTCCATATACTTTGTAGGCAATTTTGAAAGGAAAACTATTCACATGGTTTCCCTTTGAAAAATTAGTTAGAAAAGCCTGGGGTACAAAAGTACCCATGTAATTTGCAACAATGTGAGCTACTGAAAATTACTCCACAATGTATCTACAATATTTGGAAAATAATAATTTATTGATACTCTTCCATCATGTCTAAATGGACTTACCAGGGTGATCCAGGTACAGGCGTAGATGCTACTGGCTTGTTGTCACTAGATGTGCTGTCATCCTCAGTTACTAGTTTTACTGCTTGATGCTTGACAAGAAGAAAACAATTGGAAATTAGCAAATAAAGATCAGTTTGACTTTTAAAAAAGAAACTATTGTGGCTATTTGATATCTATTGATTGCACTGGCAAGACTATTAGAGAAAACATAATGTGTAATGCAATTCTGACAAATAATTCCTTCAGCAGGATGAGATCTTAATAGGAAAAGAAGATTAATTGCCTCAGCAATAATTGCTGTGATATCTCTCTTTCCTGAAGCTGATTTTTATATTCTCACATTATCTTTTAAAGCAACTAGAAATGTATGCTTAATTGGTTTGCTTCTTAATAGATGTTTTACTGAGATCTTCTGAATCAAAACACTGACATTTTAAATATTTACAGTATACTTACAAAAAGGTAATAAACAATGCAGTACAAAGCAGTCTTTTGATACACATCATTACATGGGTTGTTATAAAATTTCAAGCTAAATACTGTATCTACTGGATGATGAAGATGTGTAGAAAGGGTAGACATTGTCTTCTTGTGATGTCAAGTAAGATAATAATCAGCCATATTCAATGTGGAACTCCCAGTGAATATCATCCCATTATAATATATCTGCACAGTTATATTACAATACCCAGAATGTTCATGCAGATTGAAAACATTATCAGTATGTGTGGAGTCGGACTTTTCAGACTGTAAAAATATATTAAAATGAACGGGAAGAATCTACTAGAATGAAATGCCCTTTTAAGAAAGACTTAGGTCTTTTATTTTTTTGTACTGTGCATTAGTAATAAAAGGACAACATAAATATTCAGAATAAATGGATGAATATTCACAACCCTTGTGACAGTTCATTTTATATAGGACTAAGTTTCATTTCTTTTTTAAAAGAAGCATGATACATGATTTCAGCTATCAAAACCTTTACCAAATTTAATATAAAAAGAGAAACAAACCTTATTGTCATACTCTGTTGACTTGTTTTTCTTCTCAGTATGTAAAATCAAAGCTGTGGAACATGATGCTCTGCCTGCTTCTTTTCGTATATCTGTGGAAACAGTTTTGAAAATTCATATTACTGTAATTTTTATTTTTACAATATCAAGGAACAGGCCAACAATATAAAACAAGTAAGAAACTAACAACACATTATGAAGGAAAACAGAGAGCATATGCTAGAAAAAATGATCATTTCATTATATAGTACCAAGTATGGAACAGTTTACTAAGCAAATGATGCAATGTGTTTTTGCTTCAAAAGGAACATGCTGTCTGCTATTTATTCACTTGATTATCCTGATGACTGAAGTATGACCTAACAGTAATTTGTACATTTACCTAGGGGGTAAGTGCTTTAAAAATGTGTGTAGGACTGGGTAGAATTACCAAGATGTTTCCAAAAAAGGATAAATATTCTAGTGGAAAAAAATGTTTAAACATGTGATTAGCAACAGCTTTAGTTGAGATCTGTAGCAGTGGTTCTGAAATCAGTACTGTGTACCCACCCATCCAGTCTGGTTTTCAGAATATTCTTAATAAATATGTACTTCCTCCATTGTATGCAAATACTTCACTTGCACTTTCTCACTGTGGATATTATGCAAATGCATTCTTTTGAAATGAAATGGGAAACTTTAATGAAATTTCTTGATTTCTTTGAATTTGTTTTTAAAATGAGATGAAAAGAATTCAAATTAAATTTTGTTTATTTTTCATTTCATTTAAAAGAAAAATTGGACATGTTCCTAACACTCACTCATGCCCCTGTGGCAATAACCCTTCTGCTGTGCCATGTACAGCAGCAGAAATCCACACACAAGAACCAGAACAGCATAGAATGTACATTTGACATTTTTAAGAGCTGCTTCCACTGTCTTGACCACTCTGGAAGAGCGCTACAGTATTTGCCAGTGAAAGTTGAGAATATCATTGTGATGTGCTGTATGCTTCACAATATTGCCTGTGGCATGGCATTTGTCTGGATGTGGGTCCAGATCTGTCTGTGGCAAGTGTGCGTCGAATATGCGTACACTTGCCACAGACATAGATAGTATGGCAAGGAGAAATGGGCTCCATCACAAGGTCATAGAGGACTATTTTGGAGATATGTGCAACATATGGGAGGGAGGGAGAGAGGTGAGTTGACATAGGTGGGGAGGGTTGTGTGGAAGACTCCAACATTTTTCTCTTCTCAGACTGGCGAAAAGTCCAAGGAAGATGAATGCCATGAGAAATATGCACTGTGGCCATCTACCTGTTTTTTTTAATATGTTTTTAATATTTTCCAATTTTAAATGTATTTTCAATAAGCACTATAGTTATATGCATGTTGGCATATGTAGCAAAAGGCCACATATTCCATCAAAAGATCCATAACACGAAGTAACATTTGATGACCTGTGCTGAGAGCCTGGTAAATGCAAGGCTTTCTCCACCCAACTAAGGATAACTTGCCCAACTGGGGGCCTTGCTTTTCCAAGTCCTGCCCGATACTGAGAGAAACTTGCACAGATAACGTTGGAGAACTGTACATTTCACATTTTCATGCCAAGATCTGATAAGAAAATGCCATTTCTACTAAATAATTCTGATAGTAAATATTATATTTGGAAACTCACCCTGAGCCTCCTGTGTATTTTTTGGCACTTACATCCCCTGAAGGTAAAAGAGACTTCATTCCTCCCCAAAGAACTGAAATAAGAGCTATCGATGCCATTCTGGGACTTGGAAAAGAATCTTGTCCTGGGACCTGAAACTGTGTTGGAGTGAGAAAGAGATGAAGGATTTGTCCTGGGACCTTCATGTGTCCCTGCCCTCCTGGCCCTTAAACTGGAGAGGGGGGTTACACTTACAACTTCTACCCATGAGCTGGCTGCTCAGAAGGAGGAGGATTGCAGCATACAGTATTCAGAGGAGATAGTTGGTGGTAGAGGGCAGATTTCTCTGTCAAGTCACAGACTGTACTCCAAAGAGCTGCATATTGCTTGTTTCATGCCAGTGGGCCACCCTTGGTCTAGAGGCAATTTGGGACTGTGCTACAGCTAATAAACAGAAGCTCATTTCAGAAAAAACTAAAACCTTAGGGGTAGATTTTAAAAGCCCTATGCGCGTAAATCCATAGGATTTACCAGCGCCGGACCTATTTTACAAAGGTCTGGTGATGCGCGTAAAGCCCCGGGACGTATCTAAGTCCCGGGGCTTCAGGAAAGGGGCGGGGAGGGGGCGGCACAGGGAGGGGCCAGAGGCCTCTGGCACAGCAGCCCTTTGCTGCTGTGTTGGAGGATCGCGTGCCGGCAGACGCAGCAGGTAAAATAATTTTTGGGGGGGATTAAGACAGGGAGAGGGGGCGGGTTGGTTAGGGGAAGGGAAAGGAACTGGGGAGGGCCGTGGGTGTCGGCGCGCACAGGGTGCATAACTTTAGAAAATCTACCCCATAGTCATCAGTGAGACATCTTATCTGGTACCACCAGTACAGCTTCCATTGAATGGAATGCAAATTCCTTTATTAAATGAAGTGTAAAATTTAAGGGTGTTTCTTTTATTCCAATGTCATTTTTCACCATTATATCTCAAAAGCATTATATTATTTGCTTATTGCCTGGTGGGAAAAATTTAAAGCTTTACATTTAGTTTTCAAGGACTTGCATGGTCACCATCCAGTTACTTTAAAGACTGGCTATTTCATGTTAACCTGTTTGCTGAGATCTCAAGGTGATATGCTTTTGGCGGTTCCTTCTTTAAATGAGGTTAGGTCAACTATGGCAAAGAACAGAGCATTCTAGGGCTATGCATTTCTCCTCTGGAACATTCCTCAAAAGGAAATTAAGTATATTGGAGACTATCTTTTTGTGAGATGTTAAAATTCTGGTTGGTCATTCAAGCATTTGATGGACAATAATCTGGGATCTGCTACAAAGTAATCTGTGATTTCTGCTGGGGCTGGTTTGAATATTTTTGTTTTAAAATGATTTTATTTTCTTTAAATGTATACCAATTATGTTGCTTAAATTGTTATTAGTTATTTGCTATCATTTTTGTTTTATTTGTTGTAACTGATTTGGTGTTATCTTTTGTATGTATATGAGGTGTTTGATCATTTTGTACCTTGGACACTGCTGTAGAAAAGTGAAAAATAAATAAGTAAAACAAGACATAAGAACATAAGAAATTGCCATGCTGGGTCAGACCAAGGGTCCATCAAGCCCAGCATCCTGTTTCCAACAGAGGACAAACCAGGCCACAAGAACCTGGCAATTACCCAAACACCAAGAAGATCCCATGCTACTGATGCAATTAATAGCAGTGGCTATTCCCTAAGTAAACTTCATTAATAGCAGTTAAAGCACTTCTCCAAGAACTTATTCAAACCTTTTTTGAACCCAGCTACACTAACTGCACTAACCACATCCTCTGGCAACAAATTCCAGAACTTAATTGTGCGTTGAGTGAAAAAGAATTTTCTCCGATTAGTCTTAAATTTGCTACTTGCTAACTTCATGGAATGCCCCCTAGTCCTTCTATTATCCAAAAGTGTAAATAACTGATTCAAGACCTCTCATGATCTATTTGAAGTTGAAGTTCTTAAGAACATAAGAACATGCCACGCTGAGTGAGACCAAGGGTCCATCAAACCAAGCATCCTGTTTCCAACAGTGGTCAATCCAGGCCATAAGAACGTGGCAAGTACCCAAAAACTAAGGGCGGGATTTTAAAAGGGTTACGCGCATAAGGTACGCGCGTAACCCTTTTAAAACTCCCCTGCGTGCGCCGAGCCTATTTTGCATAGGCTCGGCGGTGCGTGCAAGCACCGGGACGCGCGTAAGTCCCGGGGCTTGCAAAAAGGGGCAGTCGGGGGTGCGGTTTTGGATCAGGGGCATGTTCGGGGCCATGTGGGTGGTCTGGGGGTGTGGCTGAGTGCCCCAACACAGCGGCCTGTGTCTGGGCCTGCCGCGCCAGCTCGCATAAGATACTACTGCCCGGAGGCAGTAGTAACTTTTCTGATAAAGGTAGGGGGGGGGTCTAGTTAGGGCCGGGAGGGTGGGTTAGGGAGGGGAAGGGAGGAAAAGGTGCAGAGGGGTGGAAGGAAAGTTCCCTCCGAGGCCGCTCCGATTTCGGAGCGGCCTCGGAGGGAACGGGCAGCGCGCGCAGGGCTCGGCACGCGCAACTCGTACAAATGAGCGCCCCCTTGCGCGCACCGACCCCGGATCTTATAAAATCCAGCGTACTTTTGTTCACGCGCACTCTCTCTTTTAAAATGTACTCCAAGGTCTATTCCATGCTACTGTTACTAGTAATAGCAGTGGCTATTTTCTAAGTCAAGTAATATGAGGTAATGGACTTCTCCAAGAACTTATCCAATCCTTTTTTAAACACAGCTACACTAACTGCACTAACCACATCCTCTGGCAACAAATTCCAGAGTTTAATTGTGCGTTGAGTGAAAAATAACTTTCTCCGATTAGTTTTAAATGTGACACATACTATCTTCATGGTGTGCCCCCTAGTCTTTTTATTATCCGAAAGAGTAAATAACTGATTCACATCAACCCGTTCTAGACGTCTCATGATTTTATACACCTCTATCATATCCCCTCTCAGCCATCTCTTCTACAAGCTGAACAATCCTAACCTCTTTAGTCTTTCCTCATAGGGGAGCTGTTCAATTCCCTTTATCATTTTAGTTTCCCTTCTCTGTACTTTCTCCATCATAACTATATCTTTTTTGAGATGCGGCGACCAGAATTGTACACAGTATTCAAGGTGCAGTCTCACCATGGAGCGATTCAGAGGCATTATGGCATTTTCCGTTTTATTCACCATTCCCTTTCTAATAATTCCCAACATTCTGTTTGCTTTTTTTGACTGCTGCAGCACACTGAACCGACGATTTCAATGTGTTATCCACTATGTTGCCTAGATCTCTTCCTTGGGTGGTAGCTCCTAATATGGAACCTAACATTGTGTAACTATAGCATGGGTTATTTTTCCCTATATGCATCACCTTGCACTTATCCACATTAAATTTCATCTGCCATTTGGATGCCCAATTTTCCAGTCTCAGAAGGTCTTCCTGCAATTTATCACACTCTGCTTGTGATTTAACTACTCTGAACAATTTTGTATCATCTGCAAATTTGATTACCTCACTCGTATTTCTTTCCAGATCATTTATAAAATATTGAAAAGTATGGGTCCCAATACAGATCCCTGAGGCACTCCACTGCCCACTCCCTTCCACTGAGAAAATTGTCCATTTAATCCTACTCTGTGTTTCCTGTCTTTTAGCCAGTTTGTAATCTATGAAAGGACATCGCCACCTATCCCATGACTTTTTACTTTTCCTAGAAGACTCTCATGAGGAACTTTGTCAAACGCTTTCTGAAAATCCAAATATACTACATCTATCGGTTCACCTTTATCTCATGTTTATTAACTCCTTCAAAAAACTGAGACAAGACTTGCCTTGGGTAAAGCCTGCTGACTTTGCTCCATTAAACCATGTCTTTCTATATGTTCTGTGATTTTGATATTTAGAACATTTTCCACTATTTTTCCTGGCACTGAAATCAGGCTAACTGGTCTGTAGTTTCCCGGATCTCCCCTGGAGTCCTTTTTAATTATTGGGGTTACATTAGCCACCCTCCAGTCTTCAGGTACAATGGATGATTTTAATATTGGTTACAAATTTTTACTAATAGTCTGAAATTTCATTTTTTAGTTCCTTCAGAACCCTGGGGAGTATACCATCCGGTCCAGGTGATTTACTACTCTTCAGTTTGTCAGTCAGGCCTATCACATCTTCAATGTTCACCGTGATTTGGTTCAGTCCATCTGAATCATTACCCATGAAAACCTTCTCTGATACGGGTATCTCCCCAACATCCTCTTCAGTAAATACTGGAGCAAAAAATTAATTTAATCTTTCTGCGATGGCCTTATCGTCTCTAATTGCCCCTTTAACCCCTCGATCATCTAACAGACCAACTGACTCCCTCACAGGCTTTCTGCTTCGGATATATTTTAAAAAGTTTTTACTGTGAGTTTTTGCCTCTACAGCCAACTTCTTTTCAAATTCTCTCTTAGGGCCTCATTTTCTAAAGTATCACAGGCCTGCAATACTTTAGAAGATGAGGAGCGGGGGGGCCGAAATGGGGGGAGGGCCTGCGCTGCCGGTTTCGCACCCAATAGCGCTTCCATAGGAGGTGTAGCTATTGGGAGCGAAAGCTGCCGTGAAAAGGCACTTACCTTTTCTCTGTCCGTGGCATCGGCGCAGAGTCGGCTCCGGTGATGCCCCGATTCCTTCTCTTCCGGGACCGACTCCGTCCCGACTCCACCCCCATCCTGGTATTGCACGCGATAAGGGACTTTTTGCATGCGAAAGGTCCCTTTTCGCATGCGAGTGGCGTGGAAAATGAGGCCCTCAGCTCGTCTTATCAATGTCTTATATTTAACTTGCCAACGCTTATGCATTATCCTATTTTCTTCTGTTGGATCCTTCTTCCAATTTTTGAATGAAGATCTTTTGGCTAAAATAGCTTCTTTCACCTCCCCTTTTAACCATGCCGGTGATCATTTTGCCTTCTTTCCACCTTTCTTAATGTGTGGAATACATCTGGTCTGTGCTTCTAATATGGTATTTTTTAAAAAATGACCACGCCTCTTGCACACTTTTTACCTTTGTAGCTCCTCCTTTAAGTTTTTTTTCTAGCTATTTTTCTCATTTAATCAACATTTCACTTTTGACAGTTTAGCACGAGAGCCATGGATTTGCTTACTGTCCCCCTTCCAGTCATTAATTCAAATTTGATCATATTATGATCACTATTGCCAAGCAGCCCCACCACCGTTACCTCTCTCACCAAATCCTATGTTCCACTGAGAATTAGATCTAAAATTGCTCCCTCTCTTGTCGGTTCCAGAACCAATTGCTCCATAAAGCTGTCATTTATTCCATCCAGGAACTTTATCTCTCTAGCATGTCCCGATGATATATTTACCCAGTCGTTATTGGGGTAATTGAAATCTAAGACCACAAAACAAATGATGGGCAAGGACTGCACTTCAAGCGAAATCGCAATGTACATATAGTGCAGGAGGATGTGTAATCCTGACAAAACTGATTCAAACAGTCTTACATAACAGAATGTCTTTTATTTTTCCAATATGGCAACTCCACAAGGTTATACGAGCACCGGCTTAATGGCGTCCCCCGACACGGTCCCGTGTTTCGCCGCGGGCTGCATCGGGGGGGATCGCCACCGCTGGAATTCACACAAAAGCTAGAACATAAATAAATTAATAGAAAGTCAGAATAATAGAAGGGACTTACAACCGACCAAATATAAATTCCACACAAACATAACATACCTGACAGCAGCGTTTTGACAGTGACAGGGAGCGCAACGCCCTTCAAACTTGGCAGGTATTTAAAGGAGGCGCCAGAACTACAGGTGAGGGAACCACGTGAGTGAAAAAAATGTGATTTCATTGGTTCCCGTTCCTGTAGTGCACCCAAGCAGTAAGTAAGCCTAACCTGCTAGATAAATAAAAACCATTCGATCTCCCGATTTAGACCTTTTGGGGACACGGTGTCTAACGTGAAGATCCAGCGTTGTTCAATCCTGCCCAAAATCTCAGCATAATTGCCTCCCCGCAAAGGACGTGAAATAACTTCAATGACGCAAAAAAAGAGATCAGAAAGAGAATGTGACTGTGATATCCAATGATCAACCAGGGGTTCTTTCTCTCGCTGTAAACGGATATTGGAGCAATGCTCTATGATCCGAGTCTTTACCATCCGGGATGTTTTCCCAACATACATTAAAGAGCAGGGACAAGTGATTATGTAAATTACTCCAGAAGTAGTACAATCAGAATGGGACCGTAGCTGAAACATTTTACCCGTGGTGGGGTGCGTGAAACTAGTCATACCACTTGTATGAGAACAGACCGTACACCTGCCACAGGGCTGATGGCCCACATCAATGACAGGATCACGCGGCACTGGAAGATCTGAATGAATCAATTTGTCTCGCAAATTTTTGCCCCGACGAAAAGTAAACCGAAGGGGATCAGGAAACAATGTATTTAAGGACAGGGCCTCCCAGTGTCGCCGGATCATGCCAGCAATGGGCCGGCTCAGAGTGGAGAATGGTAATATAAAGTTTGTAGCGGGGGGTTCGGGAGAACCAGAAGGCAAAAATAATAACTCCCGATTTGTGTATAAAGCGCGTTTCATTGCTTTTTTAACTACTGACTGTGGGTACCCTCTTAACAGAAAGCGAGATGACATCTCACGGGCTTTAATCAGAAATTCACCAGTGGTGGTGCACAATCTGCGAAGCCTAAAAAACTGGCCAGTAGGGATATTTTTACGCAGTGCACTCGGATGACAACTTTGAAAAGATAGCAAGGTATTACGGTCTGTCTCTTTTCGGTAGATGGTGGTGGAAAACCGACCGTCATCTACAGAAACAAGTACATCTAAAAAAGGTATCTGAAGCCGATGAAAAACAAAGTTAAACTGCAGACTAGGGTCACTAGCATTGAGGTGATCAATAAACATAAACAATTGCACCTCAGTGCCGAGCCACAATAGGAAAATATCGTCAATGTAACGAAGCCATAGAGCAACCATATCAAAACCTTCAGCGGGGTATACATACACACGCTCAAATTCCGCCACATAAAGGCATGCCAGACTCGGGGCCATGGTTGCTCCCATGGCCGTCCCTTTGATCTGATGATAAAAAACATTATCAAAACGAAAAAAATTCTTTGTGAGAGCTAAAGTGGCTAGGGTCATAAGAAATGAAGTAGGGATGCGCTGAGGGGCAATCCTAGAATCCAAGACACGTTCAATGACCCGTAAAGCAGCCGATTGAGGGATGCTGGTGTAAAGAGAAACAATGTCTAGGGTGACGAACAGGAAAGGTTCAGAGGGAACTGATGTTTGATTTAACAACGTGATAAAATGGGAGGAATCCCTGACATAGGACCTAATCTTTGACACAAATGGTTGTAAAAATAAATCTACGAATTGGGACAGGGGTTCTAAAATAGAGCCGATACCTGCCACAATGGGGCGACCGGGTGGGTCCTGTAGACTTTTATGTACCTTAGGTAAAGTGTAAAAAACCGGGATGCAACAGAATGATGGTGTGAGAAATTTAGCCTCCCGTGATGTAAGGATGTGACGGTCAACCGCCTCTTCCACAGTTTGTTTTATCTGTTGACATAAAAGCGGGGATGGATCATCCACTAAAGGCAGATAAAAAGAAGTGTCACTCAATTGCCGTTGTGCTTCGGCTATATAGCGAGATTTATCTTGGATCACAATACCACCGCCTTTATCCGCTGGTTTAATGACTATGGAAGGGTCATTCTGCAGGGATAAGACCGCCTGGAATTCAGATTGAGACAAATTAAATTTAATGTATGAATGGCTGGAAGCTAGCGTGGTAATATCTCGGTCCACCAGCCGTTCAAAAGCTGAGATAAGAGGATCCACAGGGCCCGGGGGAACCCAACGAGATTTAGGGCGGACTAATGAGTAATCTGAGGTGGAAACGGTATCTGAAAAAAACAATTTGATTTTAAGTAAACGGACAAACCGATGCAGATGTACCTTTAAATCAAACAAGTTACATTTAACTGTAGGAACGAAAGAGAGCCCCTTACTCAATACACCAAGTTCAGAGGAGGAGAGCGAGCGAGAAGACAAGTTAAATATTGCAGGTAAGTCTACATCCAGGGGTCTATGGTTGCATGAGTCGCTCTGGTAGTCCGTGGAGGCTGTTGCTGTTGGGCCCGTCCGCGTGACCGAGTGAAGCGAGAGGTCTTGGGCGGTGGCGCGGGATCCGGAGGATGCTGGCCAGAGTCTAAAAAAGATGCCGCAATAGATGCATAACGTGATGAAGTAGTAGAAGAGGAACTGGATGAGGAAGCTGTAGCTGTAGGAAGTTCTTTTCTTGGGCGAGTGGACTGAACTTCTTCGCCAGACGAGTCGCCAGATGAATCGTGTGCAAAAGTCACTTTGCGGCCGGACTGAGGGCGAGATTTGGCCATCCATTTGTAAACAAAACCGGATTTGTAATCGGTCTCGTCCCGGATAAATTTCTGATGCTTTAAAGTTTTTAAATCAGTCCGAAATTTGGTAAGTTGAGTCTGGAACTCGGAGTGCTCCTGATCGAAGGCTTCAATGGAAACAGAATGTTTAATGATATCCAGATGTTTGTTCAAATCTTCCTGGAGAGAAGCTTGAAGGGTTTTCGTGGTTTCAATAATCAGCACCATTAAGTCTAAGGAGCATTTGTTTAGAATCTGGTTCCAGCGGGTGATGAAGGTACTGTTATCCGTGTGTAGGCGAGGCTCCTTTTGAACACGTAGCCCCCGCGGGATGCGGCGAACCCGACAATATTCTATAAGGGTTGCAGCGTGAAGTTCTGCACGCGTGAGACATTTTTGAATGTCTATAACGTCGGCCCAAGACACAGGGGGCGAGGACGCTGGGAGAGGATCGTCGAAAAACAGCTGGTCAGACAGAACTGCATTGAGGTCGGCTTCCGAATAACTGAAGGTATGGTCGTCGGCTGCCATTTAAAGCCCAAAGACCAACGGTAATCCAAGACCACAAAACAAATGATGGGCAAGGACTGCACTTCAAGCGAAATCGCAATGTACATATAGTGCAGGAGGATGTGTAATCCTGACAAAACTGATTCAAACAGTCTTACATAACAGAATGTCTTTTATTTTTCCAATATGGCAACTCCACAAGGTTATACGAGCACCGGCTTAATGGCGTCCCCCGACACGGTCCCGTGTTTCGCCGCGGGCTGCATCGGGGGGGATCGCCACCGCTGGAATTCACACAAAAGCTAGAACATAAATAAATTAATAGAAAGTCAGAATAATAGAAGGGACTTACAACCGACCAAATATAAATTCCACACAAACATAACATACCTGACAGCAGCGTTTTGACAGTGACAGGGAGCGCAACGCCCTTCAAACTTGGCAGGTATTTAAAGGAGGCGCCAGAACTACAGGTGAGGGAACCACGTGAGTGAAAAAAATGTGATTTCATTGGTTCCCGTTCCTGTAGTGCACCCAAGCAGTAAGTAAGCCTAACCTGCTAGATAAATAAAAACCATTCGATCTCCCGATTTAGACCTTTTGGGGACACGGTGTCTAACGTGAAGATCCAGCGTTGTTCAATCCTGCCCACTGCCCACTGCGACACTGGGAGGCCCTGTCCTTAAATACATTGTTTCCTGATCCCCTTCGGTTTACTTTTCGTCGGGGCAAAAATTTGCGAGACAAATTGATTCATTCAGATCTTCCAGTGCCGCGTGATCCTGTCATTGATGTGGGCCATCAGCCCTGTGGCAGGTGTACGGTCTGTTCTCATACAAGTGGTATGACTAGTTTCACGCACCCCACCACGGGTAAAATGTTTCAGCTACGGTCCCATTCTGATTGTACTACTTCTGGAGTAATTTACATAATCACTTGTCCCTGCTCTTTAATGTATGTTGGGAAAACATCCCGGATGGTAAAGACTCGGATCATAGAGCATTGCTCCAATATCCGTTTACAGCGAGAGAAAGAACCCCTGGTTGATCATTGGATATCACAGTCACATTCTCTTTCTGATCTCTTTTTTTGCGTCATTGAAGTTATTTCACGTCCTTTGCGGGGAGGCAATTATGCTGAGATTTTGGGCAGGATTGAACAACGCTGGATCTTCACGTTAGACACCGTGTCCCCAAAAGGTCTAAATCGGGAGATCGAATGGTTTTTATTTATCTAGCAGGTTAGGCTTACTTACTGCTTGGGTGCACTACAGGAACGGGAACCAATGAAATCACATTTTTTTCACTCACGTGGTTCCCTCACCTGTAGTTCTGGCGCCTCCTTTAAATACCTGCCAAGTTTGAAGGGCGTTGCGCTCCCTGTCACTGTCAAAACGCTGCTGTCAGGTATGTTATGTTTGTGTGGAATTTATATTTGGTCGGTTGTAAGTCCCTTCTATTATTCTGACTTTCTATTAATTTATTTATGTTCTAGCTTTTGTGTGAATTCCAGCGGTGGCGATCCCCCCCGATGCAGCCCGCGGCGAAACACGGGACCGTGTCGGGGGACGCCATTAAGCCGGTGCTCGTATAACCTTGTGGAGTTGCCATATTGGAAAAATAAAAGACATTCTGTTATGTAAGACTGTTTGAATCAGTTTTGTCAGGATTACACATCCTCCTGCACTATATGTACATTGCGGTAATTGAAATCTCCCATTATTACCGCACTACCAATTTGGTTAGCTTCCTTAATTTCTCTTAGTATTTCACTGTCTGTCTCATCATCTTGACCAGGTGGATGGTAGAATACTCCTATCACTATAGTCTTCCCCAACACACAAGCGATTTCTACCCATAAAGATTTGTTTGTGCAGTTAGTCTCATGCATGATGTTTATCCTGTTGGACTCTATGCCATCCCGGATATAAAGCGCCTCACTGCCTCCCGGGTGCTCCTCTCTGTCATTGCAATATAATTTGTACCCAGGTATAGCACTGTCCCATTGGTTATCCTCTTTCCACCATGTCTCTGAGATGCCAATTAAGTCTATGTCATCATTTACTGCTATACATTCTAATTCTCCCATCTTACTTCTTAAATATCTGGCATTAGCATACAAACATTTCAAAATTTGTTTTTTGATTGTATTTTCATTCTGCTTTTTAATTGATAGGGATAAGTTAGAATTTTTTAGCTCAGGTGAGTTTTTAGTTACAGTCACTTGGACTACTTTTTTTTATTATTGGAACCTCATTGTCAGGATGCCCTAATTCTAATGCATCATTAGTATCCTTTGAAGATACTTCCCTCCAAAACATGCACTGCTGAGCAACTGTTAGCTTTCCCCTTTGTTCTAGTTTAAAAACTGCTCTATCTCCTTTTTAAAGGTTAGTGCCAGCAGTCTGGGTCCACCCTGGTTAAGGTGGAGCCCGTCCCTTCGGAAGAGACTCCCCCTTCACGAATAGGTTCCCCAGTTCCTTACAAAACTGAATCCATCTTCCTTGCACCATCGTCTCATCCACGCATTGAGACTCCGGAACTCTGCCTGCTTCTGGGGACCTGTGCATGGAACAGGGAGCATTTCAGAGAATGCTACCCTGGAGGTTCTGGATTTAAGCTTTCTACCTAAGAGCCTAAATTTGGCTTCCAGAACCTCCCTCCCACATTTTCTTATGTCATTGGTGCCCACATGTACCTCCCCAGTACTGTCTAAAATCCTATCTAGGTGATGTGTGAGGTCTGCCACCTTCACGCCAGGTAGGCATGTTACCAGGTGATCCTCATGCCCACCAGCCACCCAGATGTCTACATTCCTAATAATCGAATCACCAACTATGACTGCCAACCTAACCCTTCCCTTCTGCGCAGTAGGCCTTGGAGAGATATCCTTGGTGCCAAAGGACAATGCACCACTTGGAGAATAGGCCCTTGCTACAGGATCCTTTCCTGCTGTACCAGGTTGATGCTCTCTGATCATGAGCCCTTCTTCCTCCAAGGCAGCATCAGCGCTGCCAGTCTGAAGTTGGGACTTGAGGAATGAATTTAAGAACCACTGTTATAATTTGTAATAGTCTACATAATAAAGTAGGTACAAATGTGCATGCATTATACCAATTTTCAGTGGAAACTTACACGTGTGTTCACTTTGAGGTGAATTATAGAAGCCTAACACATGCATTAATTAGTGGTTGTGTAAAGAAGTAGGGCTCTTGCACCAAATGGTTTTTAAAAGCTGTCAAAAAACGCACCTATCTCCCGTAGCTTGCACATCTTGAAAGTTTTCAAAAATGGGTGAGGCATGGCCATGTTCTGCGCAGAGCATGGGCATTTTGGGGTGTGAATCTAAAATGTGCATGTAAATACATGTGATTAGATGCTCGCTGAGGCAACTGCCGTGGAACTTTACTTCTGATATTGATGCCATGTAAGTTAAACTGTAAAGAAAACTAGGTAGATCTGCTGGGTTTTAATGGTTGGTGCTAATATGTTGGAGCGCAAAGCTGAGGCTGGGCCCTGGATCTAGGCCACTGCATGATGTAGGAGCAGCAACATAGGCCCAAGTGCAACACCGGGGCCTTGGCATAGACCCCACAAACTGTAAAAATGAACCTGGTATATCAGGGATACAGTGACATGGTTCAGGCTCAGGCCCAATGCCTAGGCCTGGGACTAGGCTGGGTCCCAGTCCTGGGCCCAATGCTGGGGCCCAGTCTGGACACCCGGTCCTGATGTCAGGGTGTCGACCCGGAACAAAGCCCAACCCAGAGGCTGGGTCCTGATGCCTGTCTTGGCTTAAGCTAGGATCTAGACATGAAGTCATGGTCCGATATGGAGATTGGGTCCCTTATGCTGGGGCCTCGGCCCAGACCCAGGGCCAATGCCCAGTCTGGAGTCCAGTTCTCAATGCCTGGCCTGAGCTTAGGTCCAGGCATCATGCTGCAAACTCATTCAGAAACTGGGGTCCTGATGCCTGGACTGAGGCCCAACACTGGATCCAGGCCTGGAGCCTGGGTTCCTACTTCTGGGCCTCAGCATAGGCTGGGATCCAGGCCCAATGTCACAGCCTGGTCTGGATACCAGGCCCCTATGCTAGGGCCTGGGCTCAGAGGCCAGTTTCCAATGCCAGGGTGTCAGACCAGGGTTAGGCCTAGGCCTGGCACCCAGGTCTTAGAGGTCTTCATTACCATTTTCTTTCTTCTTAGGCAAAATGATGACATCCGCTTGGGATGCGCCAGAGTTAACTCCGGCGCATCCTCCCAGCAGACAGCACCATTTTGATGTACAGCAGCACAAATTAGGTCTTGATGCTCAGGATTCAGAGGTCCATCTAAGAGAAAGAAGATAGAAGGTGCACCTTTGAGGCCTGGGCTCCGGGCCTGAATCTGACCCTGAGCCTGGGCAGAGGCCCAGGAGTTGGGATCCAGTCTCTGAACCAAGCTGCAGTGTCTGGCCTGAATCCCCAACAACGGTTCTGGGTTCTGTCTGAGGCCTCGGTGTTAGGACCCAGTCTCTGAACCGGGCCACAACATCAGGCCAGGCTGAGGCAAATGCATTGGGTCTAGGACTCTAAGCCTAGGTCTTACTTAGTGCATAAGCCAAGGTTGCAGCGGTCTAGATGTATGTACGGCCAAGGCCTTGGTCTTGAAACCTGGTCCTGACGCCTAGGCCCAGGCTACAGCCTCAGCCTTGTGTAGGCCTAGGCTGCCTTAGATCACAGCGACCTTTGACTAGGCCCTACGCAAGGCGCAGGTTTCAGCGTTGGATCCCTGCTAGAATGGGTAAGTAGGGGCCAGGGAGGATCTAGGCCCCAGCATTTTTTCAGGTGGGGGATATGGGAGGCCTCGGCGACCCTATTTCTTTTTTTTTCATATTTCTTTTTTTTTTAATGTTTATTTCATTTTTTTAACTAAATAAATGAAATAAGCATTAGATGAAACCCACACCCGCAAAATGAAATGAAAAACAAAACAAAATTTGTTCTTCTTCTCTTATCTAGAACATTCTGTTTTATAATAAAAAATACCATTGAAATCATTGTACTAACAACTAGGGTGCCAACTGGCTCAAGATTTTCAGGACAAGTTGATCCAGTCCTGCTTTTACTCACCTGCATTCAGGTACTTATAGTCTTGCTTTTCTTAGTGATGCAATAGGGAAATCAGAATAAGTCCCAACATGCAATGTGGTAAAACCAGGACTGGATCAACCTGTCCTGAAAATCTGCAGCCAGTTGAACTTCATTTAAGTTTGATTGACAATATTGAACTCTGAAACATTTATTTTGTATGAAGATTAGCTGTTTCTACAAATATATGTGTGTAGATGCTGTATTGTTGGTTTAGTACTATAACTCCTGTGACTCCTGTTGGATGGGTCAAAAGGGTAACTGGGTTTGTATGAAAGCTCTATAGGCTTTACATTAGGATGACTTCCAAAGGAAAGACAGAGAGATTCTCCCAGATTGAGAAAGAGAGAGAGAGAGAATGAATGATATGGAGACCAGCCAGTGTGATGTGACAGGTGCAAACTGTTAGCTCCTTGGTTTTGGCTACCATTTTGAGAGGAGCATGCAACCTGTTTTGTGATAATGACTTTGGCAATGAAACCACGCCTACAGCATTTCAGGAATTTTATATACAATATGACATTTTATTTTGCTAGCCAGAAGGCTATCTATTCCAAAAGCTCTGAAACAACATCTGCTCCAGTACCCTTCTTGAGTACTATCAAGTGTGGAAGCTGAACTAGCTTCTGTTCTAAAACTATGCTACCACTGAATATATGCAGAAATGGTTTAAGCCAGCGCTTCTCAACCGGTGTGTCGCGACACACCAGTGTGTCGCCAAGCAGCAGCAGGTGTGGCGCATGCTACTGGTCTCCCGCTGCTCTTCCTCCTCTTCCTTCACCGAGCGAAAGGCAGGCTATCTTCCACTGCTGCCGTTGCCGCCCGGGCTCTCAGCATTTTCAAGCCTGGATGGGGACGGCAGCAGTGTTAGTGGAGGTTGGCAACTGCGGCTGGGCCTTTTCTTCTTCCCGCTCCTGCCTCCAACCTGGCCCAGAACAGGAAGTGATGTGCAGTGGGGTGCACGGGAAGAAGAGCCATGCTGCACGAAAAAGTAGCGGCGGCAGCGGCAGCGGCGGCTCCGAGCAGTACGAACAGAATTAGCCTCCCGTGGCCGATGGGATTCTTCTTTTTGGCCTGCGGGGGCTAGAGGAGGAGGTTGCTGCAGCTACCATTTGTGCTCGGGGGGGGGGGGGGGAGGCAGGAAAATATGAGAGAGAGACAGCCAGCCAGCCTGTCTGTAAGTTAGAGAATTTATGTTGTGATTGAGAGTGTACATTGTAACCTGTGACTGAGAGCCTGTGTGTAAGTGAGAGCATTTGATTGAGATCATCTATGTAAAGTGTGTGAGAAAGAGCATGTGTGTGATTGAAAGAACTGGTCAGAGGAGGTGATGTTGGTATATAGGAGAGACAATGGAAGTGACTGGTCAGGGAGATGACGGAGTGTGTGTGTGAGAGAGAAAGTGATTGTGGGAATGAGAAGCCTGTGCATGTGGTGAGAGCTAGTATAGGAGTAAGAAACCTGGGTGTGTGTAAGACAGTGACACAGCATGGGAGTGAGAAGCCTGTATATGTGTGTATATGCATGAGAGAGAGACTGTTCGGAGTGTGTAAGAGAAAGACTGTGTGTAAGAGAAAGACTGGTCAGGAGATGATTGGTGTGTGAGAGACAGAAACTGCTATGTGAGTGAGACTGGTATGTGTGTGTGTGAGAGAAAGAAAGTGATTATGGGAATGAGAAAGCCTGTGCATGTGGAATGAGAGCTAGCATAGGAGTGAGAAACGGGTGTGTGTGAGACACAGCATGGGAGTGAGAAGCCTGTATATGTAAGATAGAACATGGAAGTGGGAAGCTGTGTGTGTGTGTGTGTGTGTGCATGAGAAAGAGAGACTGATTGGGAAGGTGACTGCCTGTGTGAAAGACAGAAACTGGTCATGGGGGTGTAACTGGTATGTGTGTGTGTGAGAGACAGAGAGATTGGTCGTGGGCACTAAGGAAGAGGACCATGAGTACAGAGCTTCAGCCACTAATGCTTCTGATGTGTGCTACTGGCCTGCATGGAAGAGGAGTAGGAGAGCTGCTGGAGGAGGTTAGTAAAGGTGGTTTTTTACGTTTATTTTTCTTGATTGACTGCCATTTTAATTACTGAATATTATGTGATGTGATTGCTGTTTTGAAATATTTTATTGGTGTTTGGAGAATTTTAAATAGTTTTTATGAGTTTTTAATTGTTGGATATTATTCTGTTCATAGTTGTTGTGAAACATTCTGGGCCATATTTTAAAAGGTGCGCGTGGGCATAGATTTGTTCGCGCAACCTAGTGCAAACAAATCTACGCCCGATTTTACATGTGTGTGCTGCCGCACGCATGTTATAATATTCAGGTTTCGGCGCATGCAAGGGGGTGCACAATTGTGCAACTTGCGTGCGCCGAGCCGCGCAGCCTTCCTCCATTCCCTCCGAGGTCCTCAGAAATCAGAGCGGCCTCGGAGGGAACTTTCCTTCC